>NW_026706224.1:0-120000 GCF_029867415.1 Vicia villosa | reverse complement strand
GAAAACAAAAGAAAAAAAGCCACCAACAAATAGAAAAATAAATATCTAGAAAGATAAAAATTAGTATTTAACTATTTTTAGGCCTAAAAATCCGAACGCCCGCGGGCTTTCCCCGCCCCGCCCTCACTTTTCTGCGGGGCGGGGCAAGGTTTTAGACTCGCACTCTTAAAAAAGCCCGCCCGCCCCGCCCCGTTTTTTCGCGGGCTTTTGCGGGGCGGGCCTAAACGGGGCGGGCATTGCCCATTTACCACCCCTAGTTATACATTTAATTAGCATTTTTAGTTTGTATATGAGTTTTCTTCTTTTATGTTTTTGACGTGTGTGGAATCTCTTTCTCTATCTTCAAAACCTTCAGTCTTCAGAAACTTCAGCACTTCAGAATCTTCAATTTTTAGAATCTTCCGCACTCGGTTCTTCAGAAAATCACTCGTTTAGAATCTCTGTTGGCTTCTGAATCAGATTCACTTCTTAGAAGAGAATCCATATGATCATTGCAACAACAATATGAGATGTCTTAAGATCTTTCTGATTGTGACCAGATACAGAGGCATACGCCCTTCTTTGAAATGTTTGCGACTTGTGTTACACATAGTAACTTTGCATATAATCTTCAGCGCACATCTTGTAGTGTTTGTTTAATCTAATAATTCTGATAAACATAATCTTGCACAGAAACAAACATCACAATACAAATAGTTCTTTCACAAATACTACATTGTTATCATCAAAACACAGAGACATATTGCAGAACCAAATCTTAATCTAACAATAGTTTCTAATTCAGAAACAATGCCATTTAGAACAATGTCATACCTCAAATTTACCCGCATTAGGTCTTACAGACAAAACAAATTTTCCATTGGTTTTATGTTTTATACTTTTATTCATAAGTATGAAAATATATATATTTCTATTTAATTCTAACACTTAGTTATAGTAATTTATTTTTTTTGGGAATAAATGGTTTAGTTTTAAGTTATTGGTTGTAATAAAAAGGGTTATTTATAAATTTAGTCATATCACTTTAAATTTATAAATAGTTTTATCATTTGGGTTATTTATATATTCTCTAAAATTAAATAAATTTTAGTGTAAATTGTATTTAATTTTTATACAGTTAGTGTTGAATTATTATTATATAAACATTAACTAATATCAATTTTAAATATAATATTGTTTATAAACTATGATTTTTGTTTGATGTTGGTTTTTACTCTCATTAACACTCGTTGACCAGAGGTCAACTTCTGAAAACAAAATTGGATTGCATTTTCTTAATTAATATTTTATTTTTAGATTTTTATTATTATTATTTTGGATGTGTGTTGACTAATAGTCAACTAGGGTTTCACACCCTTAGTTGCTCAAAATGGCGTTGGACCATGTTCTTCTTCCCTAAGCAACCTTAAAGCCCAAGTTTTATCAAATCTTTTTTAATCAAATAATGTTTAATAAAAAATTGGAAACGATTTCATTGATTGATTAATATGTACACGAATATATTCAAATACATAACCAAAACAAAACCCTAATTCTAAAAATTAAAACAAAATCAAATCTAACTAAAATCAAATCTCAATCAAAGAAATTTGTAATAGAAATCAATACAAAATTTTCTATTCTAATCTATTCCTAGGACTATAAATTCAGACCTAAGCTAAGTGAGATGGGACAGAAAAACATCTGAGAGAAACCCTTGCTTGCTTCAACCCACTTGATTTGAATTCCCCTCCCTTCACTAGAGCTCATTTTCATAAAAGATTAGCGTTTCACAACTGAAACCCTAATTTCTTTTGAGCTTAGCCCCAAATCCGATACCTGCAAACAAAGAAAGAAAAGGAGATCAGAAGAAGGAGAAAGAAAGAGGAATCAGAGAGGTTGAAAGCTTAAACATTCATTGCTATAAAGGTAAACCCAAGAACACTAAGCTTAGGGTTTTAAATTGTTTTTGGGATGCTCGCATGATTGGCATTTGATTGTTGCGTTTCTGGAAAAAATTTGGGGGTTAGGGTTTATAATTAGGTTTAGGGTTACGGTACATACAAATTGGGATTATGGTTCATCGAAATTGTTGTTCTAGGTCTAGGGCTCATTAAGGTTAGGGTTTAGATTTACTAGGGTTCTTAGGGTTTGGTTAAGTTCTGGGTTTGGGGACAGTAGTTGGGTTAAAGGTATGACGTTCCTGGTTGATGTTCAACCAGAAAATTGGAAACAAGGGCGGTTCTTTGGATGGTGGCGGTTTTCGGTGGGCGGTTTTCTAGAGAGAAGGCAGAGCCTCTCTCTCTCTTTCTAAAGTTGGGCAGAGATAGAATGGGAAGAAAAAAAAGAGATAATAGACATCCATTTTGTTTAAATACTCCCTCTATCTGTGCCAGATGCGTTCCACATGGCTGTTAGCCAACCATGGGATCTAGTGACCATTGACCGGTCACCATAAGCTTTTCTTTGATACTCCCTCAGTCAACCTTCAATCCCATTCGTTTATTTCACTTACTTTTGATCAACGCCCCTAGGTTAACCTCAGGGGGTATCACGATCACAATCAAACAATTGTAAGCTCGATGTCCACCGTAAACTCATACGCTTTCCCACACCTCATCCAAGGGATCCCCCATAATTTGTAGTGGGCCTGAGCCCGTTTCTATTCGTACCCGCTTGAGGAATTGGACTTGGAACCATTAATTGGGCCTAATTCCTTTACTTATACTATTGCACCCCAAAATTTTCCCTCTTTCTCTGTGCTATAAGTTATGAAAGGACGTTTATTTCGTCGATTAAAAATGAAGAAAAATAATAAAAAGTTTCCATTGTTTCATTTGAGGGTTTAGCCATAACTTTCATTTTGATCCTAAAATCACATTAAGCTCGTCTTTAGTCTTTCACTCGGATGTTGTGGTTTCAAGTTGCAAAGTTGAAATAAGAAATGAAGTAAGAATTTGGGGTTCGATGAAGAGAAAAAGTCTTCGAGTTTGAATTTTAAAGTTGAATATCCGTTTCATGATCATCACTTGTTTCTTACTCTCAGTTTCAATTATTTAAGATGCATCAAATCATAAAGGAAATACAAGGTATTATTTGAAAGAGATGATCACTTTGAATAGTTGGAATTTATCGTGTGGATTCAAAAACAATCTATTCATTCTTTAAAAATCTATACATCATTGTTCATCCAAAGTTAAGGCCTCACTACTAAATATTCATTCCAAAATACACAAAAGAGTCCAAGTCCATTACAACAATTACACAAAAATACAATCCAAGTATTCCAATCCAATGTGATGCTTCCATTTTCAAACCAAGGCCATCCTGTGTACTGAATGCCATCCTGTGTACTAAGAGCATCTTCAATGGTGGTATTTTCTTTTGAGTTCTCCACCTAGACATGCCACATCATAGTACCATTGCATTGCAATGCAACTATGAAAAAATTGTAGTACCCAATCAAATTAGTTTATGAGGTAAAGTTGTGGGCCCAATAATAACTTTTTAGAATTATACAATTAAAATAAAAATTATAAAAATTATTTTAAGATGATGTGGCTAGTGGGACCCATAAAGAACCCAAATATGGGTTACACCATTGGAGATGCTCTAAAAGTCAATTCCATAATTTTTGCACAAAAGAACCGGGCTGCACTCATGAATGAATAAAGCGCAGCTTGCATAGGAAGAGAACCGAACCGGTTCATATGTTAAAACAGAACCGAGCAGCTTCAAAATAAACTGGACGTGCACTGAGCAAAAGAAATCAATCCAATAAATTGCAGGTAAACCATACAAGATCGGGCCTACAAAACTGAATAAAAAATCAAAACCGAATAAAAAAACCATGAGAAAACCGGACCGCATCTACGTATTAATCAGAAAGAAATTTCAGATAGGGAGGAAAAAGCATAATAGAATTGGAGAAGAGAATCTGAGAAAAAAATACAGAAACTTCACAATAAAAAATATCAATAATAGAAAGCTGTAACAAACTTTTACCTCTCTCTCGTTTCATTCATCTTCAATACACCTCAATTCAATCACCAGAAGGAGAACTTCATCACCTCATCATCAATTCTTCAATTCTCTCTCGATCCAAACTCAGAAATTCAGAACCAAAATTTTTAACAAATTCTTCTTCATCAAAGAAAACCATAACAGAAAAATCTTCATTGATCCTCTTCATCAATTCACAAAAATCATTCATAAACGAATAACTCAGAAAATCATCACCATAACCGTTTCTTGAATCTTCAGCGACTTCAACATCTTCATCATCCTTCTCTCTTCAATCCGTTCCTCATAGAGCATCACAACAATCTTCATCTTCTCCAATCTTCTTCAATCACCAAGAATCGATCTCTCCTTCATTCTGCAAAAATCCTCACGATTCCCTTCAATCTTCAGATATCGAAACAAAAAAACTCAAAATCAAGAAACCCCTTGAATCTCTTCACAATCGCAACCTTCATCCAATAACTTCAATCTTCACATATTCAACCATAATCAATCACGACAACCTTCAACCATTACACATTCATCTTTCTCTACTTATCGCGCTCAATTTCTGAAATGAAATCTCCATCATCACATCAAAGGACCTGCAAATAACATATTCAAAACGCAACCACGCGAAGAGGAAGAGAAGAACACGAAATTAGAGAGGTGGATTGAAAGATGAACATGATTTTGAGATGAAATCGGGAGAGATGCTGATTGAGAGCAAAACGGAAAGGTGAAATCGAAGTTAGAATGATTTAGGTTGGAAGGAAAGCGACGCAGTTTGTGGTGGCCGGAGAATCGAATCGGAGGAGCCGAGACTCACCACACCGCCGTCGAGTTCACACAGAGGAGGGAAGAAGGAGAACGTGAAAGCTATCAAAATGTAACCCTAATACCTTTGTGAATTCTTTTATTAATTGTGAATTAATCTGGTTTTTAGTTTGAATTAAATAGATAGTGACATGATTAATTGGCATAAGTCTGGATAATCAATGTGTTTGGATAAAAATCTGATGCAAAAATATGGATCAAAACAAAAATCTCCATGGAAATTGGGCCTCCTTTCATGAACTTGGATGCTACACCTCCCTATAGCCCACGCACCATCTCTATTTTTTGGTCATGTTGAAATCAATACAAGAACAATCCCTGGGCCAAATTCTGTATGGGCCTGCACCCTTCACCCTTCTGCACCATGTTTTCAACTTCAAACCCCCCTGTGCACATGTTTGTTTGTAGTAGATAAGTTTTTTTTAGTTAGATTAACTTCTATTATTTTTAGCATATAAAATCAATAACATTTGGTAGATTTTCTTTTAGTCGTTAAAAAAGAATCAAAAACATGTAATATTTTCCTTGTTAGTATTTAATTGTTTTGTTATATAGTTTTGCTCTATTATTTCCATATGAAAAAGAACAACAAAAAACACGTAATATATTCTCTTGTTAGAATTTATTTATTTTGTTACATAGTTTAGTTATAATTCTTTGATAAAATGCCATGAAAAATATGATGCTTGATTAAATCTTTTGCTAGTATTTTCTATAGTGTGCTTCCTTATTATTACTGATTTGTTTGCTGAGATGTGCGAGATACTTCGAGAGAGCCTTCGATTGTGATTCAACTTGCTTCGTGTTCCATTTTATTTGTGGGACACGAATTCGCTTCCGGTGTGATTTGATTTGAGTCGTGTTCCACTTTATTTGTGGGACACGAACTTATTCCCGATGTGATTCACTTGATCTCTCATTCATTGAGATGCATATTCCTATATTGTCTGGATTTTTTCTCTTGCAGGTTGCTCGTGTGGTTATGCTCGACGTGTACCACATGTCGCTCGTGATTTATTTTCACGACGACGCTTTCTGACTCGCTTTGCTTGATAATGGCTTACACGAAGTATTCCGGACTTCTCTGCTTACGCTTGCTAGCTCATTGCGGATTTTCTATCCGTTCGGTATTGTCTCCTTGTCCCTTTTACCGCTTTCCGCATCATCCTATAACATGAGAAGTAGGACTTAGACATGCATCTGGCCAAGCCCTCGAAAGAGGCTCTATTTTTGTTGGTGTGATTACATTTGTGCTTTGCGGCAGGGAGTCATGGTGTAATAAGTCCTATATAGCACTCCTTTAAGTCCTCATGGAAGGCACGCGGAAAGGGTTAGCAATCAACCCCCGCCTAGTCTCATCGAGTCTGTTCAGTAAGCGCACGCTACGCGTTGCTTGCTTCTGAACCAGCACAAGATCTTGTTATTGAGTATGTCAGGAAAAGGGTTCATGCAGCCGGACCCCCGCCTTTCCTATAGCTCGCGTTGCTCAACGTTGATGCTCGGTGTACGCACGCACCATTTTCCTTTTGGATCCGTGACGGCTTGGTTGCTGTGAGGGACTCGCTCCTCTTGTCTATGGCCCGATCATTTTCGCGAGGTCTAATGCTTGGTTGACTCGGGTGATTCGCTCCCCTTGGCTATGGCGGGACCGCTTTTCTACCACTCGGTCAGTACCGTTGGTTTTGTTTGCTTTACGAGCGGAGCTCGTTTGTGTGATATTATTGTTTGCCTTTCCTTTTCTTCGTAGGTTGCTAGTTTAGTTTAGACTTGTACCCTTTGTATGATAACATTAGGTAACAAGCTTCCCCCTTCAACTTAGGTTTTCCTCATGCATTTTTTAAAACACAAACCACACTCTTTGATTTTCTTTTCTTAAGAGCTTGTTATTTCCGCTCCATTCCAAAGCCTAAGTCTCCAAAGGTCGAGCAACGGAGTGCAAATGTAACTCGTTCACCTAAAAAACACAAAACAAACAGAAACTAGTTAGCCGAGCTACGGTACCTCTGATTCCTTAAAAAGGATACGTAGGCAGCAGGGTAGGGTCCATGCGAGCATAATCCTTTCTTTTCCCTACATTCTGCATTCATTTTAGTCCGGATTAGCGTAGATTTATTACACACCCATAGATTTAGACACAGGCGTGGATACCATCGAGTACGATGGGCGCGTGGGGTGCTAATACCTTCCCCTCGCGTAACCGAATCCCTTACCCTCTTTCTATGGTCGTGAGACCGTTGTTTTGTTTCGTGGTTTGCTGGCATTCCCTTCCTTTTCAGGATAAATATGTTAGTGGCGACTCTGTTAATTTTCGCGGTAGCGACAAATACTAACCCCAATTTTTGTACTAACTTGAACATAATTTACATCCTCTGAATTACTAACCTTGAATATTTACACCCCTCTTCTTTATATTAATAAATTATTATTTTAATTTATTTATTTAAATTATTTAACTTTATTTTGTTTATTTCATTTTTATTTACCAATTATCTATTAACTTATTTTTCATATCATCCTTTTTGTTAATGCATTATTTTTTTTATTTTGTAAATATGTAGTTTATTTTCTTTAAGAGATAAACAACATATTTATAATAATGATTTATTTTTACTAATTCACTTCAATAAACTTTTACTAATATCATTCAAATATTTTTTTAAGCTTCTATGCATTAAAAATAGCTGACCAAGTTAAATTATTTTTCTACTAACATAACAAAAATCAATATTATTTTCAAAAAGAGGATTGTGCACTTATTTTCAAATTCAACTTCGAACTACGTATATGACTAAACTTTTTTTCAAACATATAAGAATTTCAAAGGATCGTTCGAAAGCAGTTGCATAATCCTAAACCTAATTAGGCGAGTCCCCTAATTAAAAAATTAAAACCATTTCTTATATACATGATGACAATATCTCTTGAATAAAATTCTCATTTCAAACCTAAATCTAAAAGGGGTCCCCTTGAGTACAGGGGAAATAATGGGTGCCTAACACCTTCTCTTCATCTAATCGACTTACAAATCTAGAATCTCTAAACAATTAGGGTTATTCGTTATTCCCTCATCCTTAGGACAAAAGGTAATGGTGGCGAATCTTAATTTTTAAGCCAGTAACGACAGCTAGCGACTCTGCTAGGGACTATACCCCTAAATTAGAGTTGACTCTACCTTTAGGTCTAGGTTATTTGGGTTTTTTTGGGTATTATTATCTTATTTGTGTATTTATGCTCTCATTTATTGCTTTTATTATCATATTGTATGCTATTGGTGGGATCTTTTGTGTGGAAAAATAAATAAGGAATTTAGGAAGGAGTGTCAATTGGCCACGAGGATGTTAACAATCTTCATGCGTTATTGCGAAAACTTGAGCCTCATTAGGGAAGATGATGTTTGATACCCTTTAGATCGAGTGTTATACAGTTAATTAGCATTTTTAGTTTGTATATGAGTTTTCTTCTTTTTTGTTTTTGACGTGTGTGGAATCTCTTTCTCTATCATGTTTTCCATAACTTATTTAATCAGAAGAATATCATTCTACACTATCTCCTTTAAATTATTATCATTTCTCCCAATAATATTTAACTCTGGGATCTCATTATTGCCACCATCCTTTCATGTCTAGTCTCTTCCATTACATAAATTTTTTTATCCTCAATCTTATCCTCGTGGATCTCTTAAGCAATCCAAAATCTTTCTTATTCTCTGTAACAATTGCATGAGTCAAATCTTCCAACAATTTCATAACTCTAATTGAGATTTGAGATTGTGTTTATTGCTGATAGTATGGATTCAAATATCTTTCCTACTTTGATATTCTTGATAATTCTTTTTCAGGTAGATGATCCGTTGCACCACACCATGTGCATGTCGTTGAAGTTATCAAATTGAAATTCATGGATTCATCTAGTAATGATTTTATCTTATATAGGGATTCACAAGTCCATATTTATACTCTGCATGAGTTATTTTAATACACAACACATCTTCCTTAAAAGTCGGTGTTAGGAGTCGATGTCTGCAAAACTTTTGCAAAAGAGCGTGTGATGAATTGAGGAGGTTCAATACCCATCCTTCCCTTCAATATAACTCAAATTGAGACTCTTATCAATATAGCCTAATTTAAAATCTTTGCTTGATATATGATGTAGACCTCTCTATTGGGAAAATAACAAACATAGAGAAAAAGAACGTCTGAAGGATGTCGCTGGACCGAAAGATAAATTAAGCCCCCTAAAGTATGAACTCGGTAGAGTCCACAAATTCGTCAGAATGCTGAATAATGAGTCTGACGTACTAGAGAAAATCCTTCAAAAGAAAAGAGTCGCTAGAAACACGAGTGGTCCTGGATTCAATAAGAAAAAGGAATTAACTCCATATTTCATTAACCAGAAGAGGGTATCAACAATGACGAATCAAATGCTTTAACATTATGACAAGAGGAGCATTGGTCGCACCATTGTAAACTTCAAGCACTAGAGATGTTATCACTATGGACAATTTGGAAACACAAGGGCTTTTTGCTTTAAGCTGTATAAGTTCCCCAAAACTACACCCTCTTTTAAAAGTGAGAAGATCAATGTGTACAGCAGGAAGATGGCACACTAGGCACCCAAGAATGTTGTTGCAAGTATTATTGCTCATACTTCTCTCAGAGTTTCCACCAAAGATGACTGGTATTTCGACAACGGTTGTTCAAGACATATGACACATGTCAAAAACTTACTGGTGGATATCAAACCTCACTCCACTAGCTATGTGACATTTGATGATGTAGCCAAAGGGGAAATCAAAGGGGTAGGAAATCTAGAATGCATAGGAGTTCCAAACCTCAATAATGTGTTACTTGTAAAAGGTTTGACAGCCAACCTAATAAGCATAAGTCATCTTTGCTATTAAGGCTACAAAGTAAACTTCAAGAAATCTGAGTGCCTTGTCACCGACAAGACAAGTGAAGTAATCATGAAAGGAGTCAGCTCTAAGGATAGTTGTTACTTATGGACTCCTCAAGAAGTAAGCCATTCTTCCACTTGTGTTCTAGCCAAAGAAGATGATGTTAAGGTGTAGCATAAAAAATTGGGACATCTATGAATGAGTGAAAAACACTTAGAAATGGGGGATTGAATAAGGGTTTCTTCTAAAAAACAATAGATAAAAATAAATCACACAATTATTTTTATCCTAGTTCGTTATTAACTAAACTACTCCAGTCAACCACTGACAAGGTGATATACCTCAACTGAGGATTTAATCCACTAATCAAACTGATTACAATGGTTCTCCACTTAGATACCCTCTAAGTCTTCTAGAGTATTCTGATCACAACTTGATCACTCTAGGAATTCTTTTTACAATCAATGTAAAATAAATATTACAAGAGATTCAAATGATTCTTAATAAGCTATAATCACAAAGTGATTTTACTCTTAAGTTTAAGTTCTATCAGTCACTAAAATTTTACAAAGTTGTGAGGTTGAAGATGAAGTTCTTCTTTGCTTTTGTGTGATTTTAGTTTGATAGTGTTTTGGTTCTTTTGCGCAAGAGTTCTTTTGCTGCTTCTGAATCAGAACTTCTATATATAGGCGTTGAGGAAATGTGACCGTTGGGAGCATTTAATGCTTTGCGTGAATAGTACACTGCTGCATTTAATGTTTCACTCTTTTGTCAACTACCTCGAGCCATGCTTCCACTGATTTTACTAACTTTGCCTTTTGTAGCTTCTAACGTTCTTTTTGTCAGTCAGAGATTTGACGTTATAGCCTTTTCATCTTGTACTTGCTTCTGGACTCAGAGTCTTCAGCTTTGGTGCAGATGCAACTTCTGTCTTCAGACTTTAGAAGTGCTTTGAGCGTGATACCATCAGATCTTCAGAGCTTTGCTTCTGATTGCCATCTTCGGATGCTTTCCAGATCATGTTCTGAATTCTTCAGTACCATCTTCTGATGTCTTCCAGACCATATTTTGATGAAGCACTCCAGAACTTCTGGGTCAGAGCCTCTAAGCGCTGATTTTGTGCATACTCTTTTATACTTTTCCTGAAATGGAAAACGTGAATAATTAGAGTACCACATTCTCTTATACAAAATTCATATATAATGTTATCATCTAAACTAAGAATATTGATCAGAACATTTCTAGTTCTAACAATCTCCCCCTTTTTGATGATGACAAAAACATAGAGAATTGATATGAATTTGTATCCAGAATATCAGATGAAAAAGACAATACACAGATATAGCATAAAGCTTATTAATCAGAGTGTGTGAATATGTCTCCCCTTGAGATTAACAGTCTCCCCCTGAAATTAATACTAGAAGATTTTATAAATAAAATACTTCCCTGAGTATTTTCCATTTCAGATGCGACTTTCACGTTGAACTTTAAACTTCAAATAATTTAGAGCTTCACTTCAGAGCTTCCATTGGGCAGCTTCAGAGCTTTGAATTTCTCTTTGAGAGCGCTTGGCTTTATCAGATCATCAAGAAGGCTTGCTTGTATCAGAGCTTCATAGCTTCTTGTATCAGAGCATAGCTTCTTTCTGATCTTGAAACTTTTTGTATCAGAGATATCAGAACATAGCTTGTATCAGAGCTTGAAGCTTTATGTATCAGAACATTAATCTTGATTGTTTCAACTCTTTGAGAGATTTTCTTCAGATATGCTTCTCCCCTTTTTGAGCTTGTTCAGAGTATCACATTCTTGCAAAACTATCAAAGACATAAAACTTGAAATATAATTACTAGGAATGTTGAGACTTAAGCCCAACAACTGATATTATAAATCAATTCAATTAGCACGCTTCTCCCCCTTTTTGTCATAACATCAAAAAGCATAAAAGATTCAGATGAAAGACACAGAGTGAAAAAAAGAAAACATATGCCATTGATTAATCAGAAGGGAGAGTACAAAGCAGATGCAACAAAATAGATGCAAAAACAAAGAACAACAACTAAGACACAAGACACAGACTACGACTGGCTAAACTTAGAGGCTAAGGCTGCCAGAAGGTTCTTAATCTCAGTAGTGTCTTCAGCTTGCTTCTTGGAGGATTCTTCTGTTCGCTGCATCCAAGATCTGAATTCCTCATTGGTTTCATCTTTCTTGTCTAGACGACTGAACACAGAAGCCTGATTCACTTTGAGTTCCTTTAGAGTTTCCATCAAAACAGATGTAGAAGGACCAGCAGAAGAAGTAGGAACTTCATAGCCTGGAATCCTCTGATTTTCAGCAATTGGTTCCTCTTCAACAGGAATCTCTTTAGCCTATTGCTCTTCAGCTTGTTGCTCTTCTTCAGGTTCTTCTTCAGGAGGATACTCAATCTGAGGATACACCAAATGAGGATACTCTTCCAGAGGGTTCTCCCTGAACCAGTCAAATAGAGTCTTAAAGTCTCCAGTAAGAACTGAAAACGGATAATGCATCCAGACAACCAGAGGCAAAGGATTATCCACTTCCATTTCATCCGCAAAGGGAGCTTCTTCTAGAGGCTTCCAGTCAGAGATAGGATGAGAATAAATGCCAGCAATATACTCCAAAGCAAGTCTAGCAGGACAAGGAGCAGCAGTAAGACAATCCTTCTGGAGGTCCAGAAACTCTGCCTGCACATCTTTAAGAAAAGTTGTCCAGAGCTTTTCAGCAACCACATGATCCAGCTTGGATTCATGGGCTACCTTCAGATACTCTAACCCTGTTCTGACCTTATGTTTTAATAAATCAAAACGAATATCTACAGAAGGTTTTGGAGGGTTGGTTCTGAGACGGGTGATTGGAGATTCTGGTTGAGAGATGGAGTAAGGTTCAAAAACTCAATCAAACAAGGAAGTGTTTGAAGAGGATGGAGGGGGTGAGGATTCTTCTTCTTTGTCAGAGTCAATGACTGCAACAACTGGGTCAGAAAATGTGAATGGTGATGAAGGGCCAGCAATTGGTGAGATTGGTTTAGGAATAGATGAGGTTGGTTGATTAATGGAGAATATATTTTCAGATGGAATTCGTGGGAAGATAACATTTAGTGGTTTGGGGTTTAGAATTGGTTCAGAATGAAGTGGACGTTTTCTTTTTGTGGAAATGGAAGAAGATGGAATTTCAAAAGATAGTGGTTTTTGCTGAGGGGGAAGGTCAGAAGAAGAGTGTAAACTAGAAGTGTCTACATTATCAATCTCTTCTATTAACTTTTGAAATTGTTCAGAAGTTCTGGGAATTTTGAAAGATTCTGTTGATACTTGTTCAGAACTATTAACAGGTACAGAGTCAGAGATAACAATACTTGAAGGTTTCTTCTACTTCTTAGCTTTCTTTGCAGCAGAACCTTCGTCAGTAACCTTTCTCTTCTTCTTCTTCTTCTCTTTCTTCTTCTTATCCCAGCATGATCAACTTCTGATTGGTCTCTTACACAGGACTCCAGATACGGTTTGACAGACTCTGATAGTTCTTCCTTGAAAAATAGAGGGAAATCAACAACTGGATTTATTCTGATTAGAATATCAAGAATCACTGCTGGGGTAGAAGTCACCTTTCCAATTAACTGCATTCTCCTCAGAGTGTGGGCGATCAGAGTACTCCCACTAACAGTAGCCAGATCTTGAATGGAACTAGCAGCTTTCAGAGTATCAATCAGATCACTCTCAATCAGAATGTCTGATATCAGCCTTCCCATAGGGATGGTATTCTTCTTAATCTTGGGATATTTTAGATGTTCTTCGTCTCTTGATTCTTTCACATGAGTCCTCAGATGATGGAACAGAACCTGAGGCAAGTTAATTCTTATACCCTTTCCAATGCAGTATAGAAGGATCTGCTGATCTTGACTGATATAGGTTGCAAAAACAGTTTATTTTCTGTGGTTGAGAGATCCCAGAATGATCTTTGCCCAAACTCTGAGAAGGCTTAAGATCCGTAGAGTGAGGTGAACCTTTTCCAAAAGTAAATAATTCTGGATAAACTGTTTCCCAATCAGTTCTTCCAGGAAGTGCACCAGTTATTCCACCCAAATCTTAGAGATTAAATAACTTCCTTATCAGATTTTCAGTAATTGCAATTTATTGCCCTAACACAAAGGAGATAATGGCGTTTGAGGTTAGGGTAACATGAGTCCAAAATTTATTAACCAAAAGAGGATAAACCGGTCCAATGAGATGATCAAAGTAATTTGCTCATCCTTGAACCCACATGTTCGTCTTAATGTTGAACTGGTGCGCTTGAAGATTTTCAAAATCAACCATAAGTTAACAGAGAACTTCTAAGTCTTCGTAAGGAATCAAACAGGTCTTCAATGGAGAGAAGACAGTTTTTTGTTGCTGTTGATTTTGTTCTTGTTGTTGTTTTTGCTGAGAAGACGAAACCTTGTTAAGATTTGATGAAGAAGCCATTGAAGAATGCTTGAGATTTCTGGTTTTCTATCTTTTAGGGTTTTTATGAAGAGAGAAGAGGAGACAGAAATGCATAAAATGTATGATTGATAAAGGAGAGAAAAGAGTGAAAAAGAATATGATATGAGTTTATATAAACATGGATTTGAAAAAGAATGCAATGAAATTTTGAATGCAAGCGGTTACAGAAACTGAATCATTTATATTTAATGTTGAAAGAAGTTAGTGGAGATAGCGTGAGATTTGAAAAGATTTGCACAGTTATCTAGGGTGGCGTCTCATCAACTACACGCATGCTTGTCCCTTCAGAATGAACATGTGGTCATCATCTGGAATAGCTGGTGACAGCTGTTATGCATTAATAGTAGTTATGTATCATGCTTAGACATATGAAACGTTAGAAATAACAGAATCAGATTGTCTAAATGATCATACAAAGACAGAGCATCTGATAAGAAAATAAATAAACATTTTCAGTCTAGTCCATATATCAGATCATCTCAACACCTTCATTTTGAGCATAAATCTATACTGATATTCTTCAGAATGAACTTAAAACTATCTTCAGCAACGGGTTTTGTAAAGATATCAGCCCATTGATGTTCTGTATCAACAAATTTTAAAGAAAGAACACCCTTCTGAACATAGTCCCTAATAAAGTGATGTTTAATCTCTATTTGTTTAGCTTTAGAATATAAAATAGGATTCTTAGATAAAAAATAGGAGAAGTATTATCACAGAATATAGGAATGTTACTCTCATATATCTGATAGTCTTCTAGCTGACTTTTCATCCATAGCATCTGTGTACTACATCCAGCAGCAGCTACATATTCTGCTTCTGTAGTAGATAGTGCAATTGTTGCTTGCTTCTTGCTGTACCAGGAGATCAGATTATTTCCCAGAAACTGACAGCTTCTAGAAGTTCTTTTCCTTTCAACTCTATCTCCAGCGTAATCAGCATCACAATATCCTACTAAGTTGTATTCTTCTGATCTTCTGTAGACTAAACCAACATTAGTAGTACCTTTCAGATACCTAAGAATTCTCTTAATAGCAGTTAAGTGAGATTCTCTAGGATCTGATTGGAATCTAGCACACAAGCATACACTAACTAAAATATTAGGTCTAGAAGCAGTCAGATAGAGAAGAGATCCTATCATACCTCTGTAGATCTTCCGATCTACCTTCTTGCTTACCTCATTCTTACTGTAATACGGTGAACTGACTTGATTGAAATATTGCGGATAGCAAGAGTCGTCACCGACTTTTATTTTATCCAAATTAATAGAGAGGCTAAAAGAACAAGAAAAACCTTTTAAAAGAAATTTTGAGTCTGAGGGGTAATTTATATAAAGGGAATGTGTAAGACACCCTTTGTATCCATGGTTTTCCATGGGCTCTTAATTGCTTTGCTCTTTTGTAACCAAAAGTTTAGAAATGTATAGAAGAAGAAATAAGGACTTTAGCTCGTAAATGGGCTTAGCCTTTTTGAAGGTTTATGAAAAAGTGTAAGAAAAAGATTTAAGCCAGAGCAAAGCAATTAGGGGCAAATTAACTTGACATTGTAAAAGAATTCTTTTAGCCTTTCAGGGCTATCCATACCATAAGAGGGTAGGAAGTCTTTTTATTTAGAGGTTGAAGGGTCGTCGAAATTATCGTTTGCCACAAGACTGTCCCTGCCATAGGGGGGCAGGTAGTCTAAGGTGTGTGGGTGGACAATCATGTGATTCAATTCAAATAATTATCTTATAATTAATTATTCTAAATTCAGTTCGAGGTTGCACTCCCTAAATTACTAACCACGCAATTTTAATAACAATTTAAGTGCCTTCAAGGCCACACAATACAACCAGGAGCAGTTACAAAATAAGCCATGGGAAAGGGGAAAAAACAATAAAGTAAATCCCAATAGAGCAATAAGTTTGACACAAGTAATTTAAAAAAGAACGAGTTTTAGGGTTACCGAACATTTGAGTTTTGACTGGTTGGTTAACCCTGAAAATTGGCAAAGGAAGAATAAACAACAAGGGGTGAGTGTAGGAGTAGTTCATTGGCTATTGAAAATAAACCCTAATTTAATTTATAAGGCAAAGATTAAAAGTAAAATTATATTTAAATGATAAAAGAATTAGAACTTAGCTTTTGATTGATAGGGCGCGTAGTCGGAAGAACCCTGATGGTAACCCTGAAAAATTGGACAAAGAAAAAGAAAAAAAAATTAGTGTAGGAATGATCTGATGATAAACCTCGTAAACCCTGATTAGGGCACAAGTTAACTATGATTAATAGGATAAATAAAATCCAAATTAATTAATTATTGGTTTTCAACCTAATTAATTAAATCAGCCGAAATAAAATTTCGATTAAATATCCTAACCCTAATATGTTTTTTTATCAATTAAACATTTATAACTAATTATATAATTAATAATTTAAATTGATTTAAAACATTAATCATTTACATCAAAAAATAAAAATAAAAATGATTTAATAAATAAATTAAATAAATCTTTTTATTATTTTTTATGTTTTTGTGAAAAAAGGAAAAATTTTAGAATGATGTTTATTAAAAGGAATTTTTGAAAAAAATTGAAATATATAAACCAAATATAAATAAATAAACAAAATAATGTTATATAATTAAAAATAAAATAAAAAAATTGGAAAACTTAGCTAGTGATCCTGTGTGGCATACGCATGAGGAACATGGTGGATCTGCATAGTCTAACGCGTTGGATTGAAGTAATGGCTGGATCTGATGGCTGAGATGTGAGAGGCATAACGTAGGAACGTGAATGAGACGCACCAGATCCAAAAACACTTCCCCCACGCGCGCGCCTTTTTTTATTTGAACTGGCCAATGGCGTGACGACACGCCTTCGTCTTCTCCATGGAAACTTTTAGAACGCGTTTTTTACAGCACTTTTACAGAGATGCTGTAAAAAGATCATACCTTCTACACCTGCGAAATCAAAAACACCACTATACAAAACAAAAAATTGGTGCACCCTCATGGATGCGATCGTCCAGGTGCCACGAATTCAACCATGGCCATCTTGAATCCTAATTTTGCTTAGAATAGAAAGCCCTAACAATGGCACTTTGCTCATACGGTCGTATAAATGCAATTCAAGCTCCAGAAACACTCACCACATCGTATAAAACACAAATACAGAATCAAAACATGTAAAGGATGCATGAATTATGTGAATCGAAAGGTTTTTTGAAAGCACAAACCGTAGGTTGTTTGGAGGTGATTGTGGACTCATTGCTCGTGTGTGAGGACCTGGACAGCTTTAGGACACCTTCAAGATTGCGTTGCAACATTTGAAAGGCTTTGAATCTTCCTCAAACTCCAAAACGATCTTTGAAATTTTCTTGGTTTTTAGAGCTCGAGTAAGGTTTCGGAGGCTGCCAAAAACGTAACTCGGGGGTCTGGAACGAATCACTACTTATAATAGATGGAATTACGGTTGTAATTCTGGTTTGAATCCACTTGAATATTTGATTTCCAATCTTGAAAATTTGATTGAAAATGTGGTTCCTAACGTTTCTATTTTTGTCCAATATTTGATTCACTTTGTTCCAATCATCATTTGGCTAATTGAGGGAATATATATTGATTGACTTCTTGACTTAAAATCAAAGCAAATAATATCTTTCATTAATTTTACTATTTTATCTAATTAATTTATGATTTAAAATGATAAAAAACCATAAAATAATTAATAAAATAATAAAAATAGCAAGGCTCTTGTTTTGGGGCGTGCATTGGATTAGAATAATGATAGGATAAAAGGAATATAGGCCCATTTGGAAATATTTGGAGTTTTGGACTTTTTCTCTTCATACATGCCCTTGAAAATGGGTGAACTTGTGAACCTTGCCATTTCTTCATATTTTAACATTTTTTCAAGTTCTCTGATTATTTAGAAACCTTGAGGAGTCCTCTAACCAATGTCTTTGATCCCATGTCAAAATAATTTTCCATTCTCCTTGTATGCTCTTTTGAAAAAGATGACTTTTGGTTGACTTTCAAAAGTACCTGTAATGTTTTGAGTCATATCTGTCAAATGAAGCATTTTTGGACTTGGCTTGTGAGAGACAAATTTGTAGAGAATTCAATTTCCTTTAAAATTAGCTTTGGACGGGAAATTTCTGATGTTCCATGTAGGAGTTATGGCTGGTCAAAGTTCAATTGACTTTTCCTATGAAACCTTAATTTAGAAACTTTTGAATTTGTTGATTTCTGATATTTTCTTGATGAAACATGATCAATCCTTGATAAATGGTGAATGATACTTTAAAATAAGGTTGTTGACAAAAAATCAGGAGTTTTGACATTACTTTGACCACAATTAACTTTTAGGTCAAACTAATCGACTGTTGTCTTTCTGAGCAATTGAGTGATCAATCTTTGGAATTAAAACCCGAATCTTGTCATGGAGATAGTTTGAAACATCATATGCCATATGAAATGCATTAGATCCTTTTATTCATTCATTTTCTTCAGAGAAATCAAAACCCTAATTCTTTGGACCATTGTTTAGGAGGAGGTGTCTTTGAGCATTGTACTTTGATATGAGTTTGAATAAGAGAAATGGGATGGGCAAATTTTTGGGTATGGCAGCTGCCCCTGTTCAATTTTCTTAAACTTGAATATGTAGAGTGGTTTTTGTGCCAATCGGTATCTGAAGGTGGAAGAAGATTGAACACTAGAGTACCCAAAAATTTGTACCATCGGGGGATGGGCTTAGAGATGCCATCTGGAGGAGTATTAGTACAAGTCATACATTAGACTACATATGAACTTGAAGTGTTTGAGAAGTATTTGTTGAATTTTTATCGTGTCATTATTGTTCGTAGTAAATGAATTTGATCCTTAAGACTTGGTCGTGTCAGCACCGTTCGTAGTAACTGAATTAGACTTTGACAGTTGATTGCGTCTACATTGTTCGTGATGATAGAGTTATATCTTTGAAGGTTGATTGTGTTAGTAACGTTCGTAGTAACTGAATTAGATCCTGGAAATATGGTCGTGTCTACACCGTTCGTGATGATAGAATTAGATCTCTTATCGTGTCAGCACCGTTCGTAGTAACTGAATTAGACTTAGGAAAGAGTTGATCGTGTCCACGCCGTTCGTAATGATGGAATTAAATTTCGGAGGGTCGACCGTGTCAGTATCGTTCGTAGTAACTGAATTAGATCTTTGAAAATGATCGTGTCATCACCGTTCGTGGTAAATGAATTAGATCTTTGAAATGACCGTGTCTACACCGTTCGTGATGATAGAATTAGATCTTTGAGCGTTGACCGTTTCAGTACCGTTCGTAGTAACTGAATTAGATTTTGGAAAGTTGGAGATTTCGTTCATCTGTTTGTACCTGTATTCTGCAATAGGTATAACAAGTTTTTATGCAATGTCATGATGCATGTATTATGTAATGAGTTTCTCAAAATAAATGAGAGACTTTGTATGTCATGCATGAGTTTATCATGAGACACCATGTGCAATGTATGTATATGTATGCGATGTATGATCATGATTCCTATCATATGAAGTATTTTGATCGAGACCCTGATGTCTTTATCTTGTCTGGAAGATATACAACTGGGGATTTATGATTTTGCTTGGGGATAAACAATAACTTGATGTACCCTAACTGGGGATTAATAAACCATGTTGGAGGAGGGCAAAGTGTCGGAGAACCGACAGTGTTGAAGATGTAAATTCCGTTGAGGGGCTAAGTCTTTTGTTGAGAGTGTTTGAAGATATCTTCTTAATGATTACTATATGGGGATTCCTCTAGATTATTGACTCTGAGGGAGGACTTCTGAATTACTTTAGACATTGTCTATTTTCCTTTCCTATCCTTTTACTAATCATACAGATATTTTGCAAAAGAAAAGATAAATGATAATCATGTTCATATGCATATGTTCATTCAAAATTATCATTGGACGTTTGCGAATTCGAGAGAGAGAAAAACTCGGAAACATAGAAAGAAGAAAAAAAGAAAAAAATAACTTGTATTAAGGAAAAGCCATGAATAGGCAAGATAATAAGAGAACATTTGTGTGTTTTTAGAAAAGATAAACAGTAAAACAAAAGAAAAATAGCTATGTGGAATCAATCCTATTGAGTTTCAATTCTGCTATTGCTAATATGTCTTTGAGTATCTCATCCTTTGCTTGTTGGAGAAAGATGATTAAATCGGTCCGTGCCTTTTGAACTTGATATTGTAAATAGAACTAAATGACGAGTGATCTGAACGAGACATAGGTGTACGCTTTAATCCTTAACTTTTTCCTAGGCCGCCCTTTCAGGTTTTCAGGCTACCAGGATACCCTTTTTTGCCCAAGTCGCCCTTTCAGGTTTTCAACTTGCCGAGTGTACAATTTTTCTATATATATCCCTAATTTTTTCCCGAACCCTTTGGTTCTCCGGATGCCCTTACTTTTGCCTAGGTACGTCGACCTAGCGGGTCTTATTTATGCATAGTATTTTTTGACTATGTCTTCGTTCACAGGGTGTGGAAAGTCATCCCCGTCCATGGTGGTGAGTATCATAGCTCCTCTAGAGAAGATCTTCTTGATTATAAACGGTCCCTCATAGGTGGGAGTCCACTTTCCCCTAGGATCACCTTGTGGTAGAATGATTCTCTTTATTACCAAGTCACCAGTCTGGTATGCTTGTTGCTTGACTCTCTTGTTGAACGCCTTGATCATACGCTTCTTATATAATTGTCCATGACAAACAGCCGCAAGCCTCTTCTCATCAATTAGGTTTATCTGGTCTAGTCGAGTTTGGATCCATTCATCTTCCTCTAACTCTGCATCTTTCATAATTCTTAAAGATGGAATCTGAACTTTAATCGGTAACACTGCTTCCATGCCATAGACTAGTGAAAATGGGGTTGCCCCAGTTGAGGTGCGTGCTGAAGTGCGGTAACCATGAAGAGCAAATGGTAACATCTCATGCCAATATTTGTAAGTAACGGTCATCTTCTGTACAATCTTCTTTATGTTCTTGTTGGCGGCCTCCACTGCGCCATTCATCTTTGGTCTATAAGGAGAAGAGTTGTGGTGCTTGATCTTGAACTTTGCGCAGAGCTCAGTAATCATCTTTTTGTTCAAGTTGGTACCATTGTCTGTGATAATCCTTTTGGGGATGCCGTACTGTTATACCCCAAAATTTGCCCGCATCTTTTTTCAAGAAAACTCCAATCTGAAAATTAAGAGTCTCATATAATCATGGATTTTTATTTCCACAAATATCCTGACATATGAAATACTTAGTTTTTAGAATTTTTCTTATACAATAATTTGGCTTGCAGTTGAATTTATTCTTACGCAAACGCCAAATACTGTTTATTACTTCATGCTATTTATTTATTTACAGATAAATAGTACTGACACAATTGGTACAGAGTTAAATCTTTTTGCATGCGCAGAATCAGGAAACTCAGACTGTACTGTCAGTCGACAGTCAAACTGTTGGCAGTACAATTCTCAGTGTTTTGTACGATCAATCAAATCAATCTTTTACAATTCAAAATTCCAAGATTTTTGTTCTAGAAGTCTTTTGAATATCACACGATTAGCAGAGACTCAACACTGCACAAAAATCAGGTACGCTTAACTGTCTCCTACACAAACAGTCCCTGACTAGGGTTTTCTTGTTTTTACAGGAGAAACAAGCTTTTGAGACCTCAAATGGATTTCATGCACATCCATATATCTCAAAGTACCATCATACAAATTTTCAAACTTCAATTCACTCAGACGCACCGTCAGCAGCTCAAACAGTCAACAGACGACCCGTTTGACCAAAAAGTCAACAGACAGTCAAAAATGAATTTTTTTGTCAAAATCCATATTTTGTCAAAGGATTCATCATTTGATCTTTGGATGATCATAATTCATCAAGGAAAGATAAAAAATCAACAAAACCCCAAGATTCAAAATTAGGGTTTTTGCTTGAAAAGTCAACTCAACTTTGACTGATCATAACTCTCTCATCCTTCATCCAAAAAATTCAAACCAAAGCTCATTTTGAAGGAAATTCAATTATATTTCAAATTCAATTGATCCCATGGTCATTGCATTCACCATTTGAAAAATATGACCAAAGACATTATAGGTCATTTTCAAAGTCAACAAAAAGACACTTTTTTCAAAAGGACACACAAGGAGAATCAAAAATCATTTTGACATGAGACCAAAGGCATTGGTTAGAGGACTCTTTGAGGTTTCCAAAAAGTGCAAGATCTCCTTCATATGACAAAAATTGAGGGATTTACACCTTGTTGAAGTTGGCTAAATTTTGGGAAAATGCATGAAACCAACATTGCTCAAAAATGTATATTTTCCAAATGGGGCCAAGTTTTCATGGTTCAAGCATCATTTCCATAATATTATGGGCCTCCCACGACCAAGACAAGGCCCATACCATTTTTATCCATTTTTTGGCATAATTTTATCTTATTTTAAGATTAAATTAAAAGGAAAAATGAATGGATAATGGTTAGCTTACAATCTAAGCATGACTCACCCAAGGAATCTCTGATTTTCTGCAGAGAATTGAAGAGCAAGGCAAGAGCATTGAAGAGCAGAAGACTTGGTCAATAATTCAAAGGTTTTTAATATAAAAAAATCAAGAATTCCACAAAGGCAACTAAAGGCTTCTTAGCTTCAATTCTAAGCACTTCAATGCTTATATATAGGCTACCATACTTCAGCAATGGAAGGGAAACGAATTCAGAATCAAACTCTTGCTTGTAATATATTTGTAACCTCTTAAAATATTCAAAGAATTTTGAAATTCGAATTCTAAGTTTAAGTTAGTTTCAATACAAAATAAACACTCAAACACGTTCCTTGAACTTCACTAAACCTATCCAGATCATTTGCAAGCTTTGAAACTCATTGAATCAAACACTACAGGTCACGATTTGTCCAAACTAAAACTGACTTGTATCTCATAACACAAGCATATCTAGCACGATGTAGACATATATTTGAACTTGGTGTGGTGTGTAGATCATTTCTGGAACTTTAATTGAGTTTTAGACGCTTACACACGAAGTTACCATTCTAGGGTTCATAATCTCAAAATTAGGGCTTTCTGAAATAGGCAAAATTAGAGGATCTAAGTGGTACCATTGAGTTCATATGGATCAGACGAGTTGAATGGATAGGTCGCGCCAAATTTATTTTTACGTTTGACCCTATTCGCTATTTTGCAGGTTTAAGCATCATGTATTATAGCGCTTTTTTACAAAAGCGCTGTTATAAGTGTTGTCTGGAGGTTGAAGACGAAGACGTGTCTTCCCCCCATTGGTTCAGACGCGCGCGTGTTTTTTTTGAATTTGTCTCTGATTCTGTGCTTTGCAGGTGTAACTTTTACCACGTGCCTCAATGTCTGGACCATCTGATCTCATTTAGTGAACCATCCAACGCCTCAGAATGAATCCTCATACCATGGACTCTCCAATCAACCAC
Organism: Vicia villosa; assembly: GCF_029867415.1. Taxonomy (NCBI): domain Eukaryota; kingdom Viridiplantae; phylum Streptophyta; class Magnoliopsida; order Fabales; family Fabaceae; genus Vicia; species Vicia villosa. The sequence goes on along the minus strand of NW_026706224.1, from coordinate 96,304 downwards.
ATCTGATTACTGCTTTATTTATTTTCTATTTTTATTTTACTTTCTTTGCAAAATTAATTAAAAATAGTTTTAAAAATCCAAAAAATACACAAAAAATATTTTTAAGTTGCTAAAATAATATATTATTTTCTGATACAAAAATATTTTATTTTTCTTCATAATTTAAATATTTTGCATAATTAATTAGTATATATTTATATATTTTCTTTTTAATTATTCTAACCAATCAAAAATCATAAAAAAATTGTTCTTTATATTAAATATTGTTTATATATTATAAACTAATTTTGTACATATTTAGGATAATTTTCTCTTTAAGTTTTAATTATTTGTGTAATTATTTGCATAATTATGTGTTAATTAACTTAATAAATTGCAAATCAATTTCAAAAATTCCAAAAAAAATTAGTTTTGTTTTAAAATTAATTGACAAAAATTTTGTACATATTTTAAACTTAATTTCTAGGTTTAAATCTATTTTCATCTTTTTTCTTCATTTTAATTTAATTAATCATGCATTAATTATAATTAAAATCAATCATGAAAAAATCCAAAAATATGCCTTTTATTTTTCTTGCAATTTAAATTCCTAGATAAATGTATAGGATGCCAAATTCATGTAAATAGGCTAGTTTACATTTCCTGCACAATCGATGTAATAGCGTAGATTTACTTTCCGCACTTTACATTTCCGCATTTTAATTTCCAGCAAATATAAACTGCGTGTATGTCAAAGATAAAATTGAACCGTTAGATCACTAACTTCAAAGATAAAATATCTGAATCCAATCACAATCACACTTGCACTTCTTAAGGTAATCCCTTCACATTCTTTTCAAAATCAAAGTCAAAATTCTACTGTTTCGAGTACAAAATCGAACCTTTTGTTTATATCCGGTGAAAGGATAGATTTTTAAAGGAAATAAGGATAAAGACCTTACAACTCAGGGTAGACCTCCTAGTTTGCTTGCTCAAATCAAAACAAACAAAATTCTCATACACTGTTGTTTTTCAAAACTTTCCAAAAAGACAATATTTTGTATACATCCAAACACGGATCATTACAAAGTTAACGTTCTTTTCAAAACATCTTTCGAAAGATAAACAAACATTTTTGTATACATCCGCACAAGGATCATTACAAATTCAATTTACAAAGGTATTTGAAACCACATATGAGCATTCTAAAGCAATTGAAAAGTAATAGAAAAACAAGTGAGCTAAGCAAACTTAAGAGCCCATGGATAACCATGGATACAAAGGGTGCTAACATCTTCCCTTTGTATAACCTACCCCCTTACCCAGAATTTCTTAAAGGTCTTTTTTCTGTTTCTTTTATAAACCTTTCCTTAATTGGATAAAATAAAAGGTCGGTGGCGACTCTGTGAATTTTCAAAAATGCGAAAGCATAAGCGATAAAAAAAAGAGTCAGTTCACGTATCTCTCCCGCTCACAGGTATGGCCCTAAAAAAAAGGAGGTCCATAGAACTGGCGACTCTGCTGGGGAGTCACTTTCAAAAAAAAAATGTTTTCTAAAGGGGTTACCTTAAGAGAATAGATTACTTCGATGTTTTCAATTGTTTGACTTGATTGCTCTATTTTTCAAAGGTTTGTTTGGGTATTCTGCTTGTGTGGAAGATTCTAACCCGAATCTCGAGATACCTTAAGTATATGACAATAGACCAAGGAAACTGTACGGCATGTACCGATACGGTTGATCTGGTAGTCATCGTTAGTGCGATACTTTGGTTTATACTGATGTCCCTTGAAAACGATCAAGGAGTATATTAGGCTTCCGAAATGTCATTAAACACTAATTTGTCTTAGAACCTTTTTAGTTGAACTTGACTTGTGGCCTATTAAGTGGCTAGCTTTGAAATTGATCGAAGTTAGTTATCCTCGAGGAATATTTTGATCGGCCGCTCGAGCGCCGTATTGAGATGTTACTTCCAAGGATCATAGAACCCGAATACTATTCTAGGACAGGTTTTAACCAACTCAACTTCAGTGGGGAGGGTATCACCTATCAGCTCCATGCAAGCCTTTAAACCTAAGGCTATTGTTTGATTTGTTTTTGTGTGCCACATGTTTGCATCATAAGCATATCATTTTCTCACAAAACACTTCAAGGATCAAAGAGTTTACCTTTGTTTTTGCAGGTAATGGCTCCCACCACCCGAGATTACATCCGAATCAACATCTCAACGGTACCATCTGAACTAAAAGACTTAGTGTCAGAATTCCCCAGGAATGTTCAATTCACCGAAAGGCATGGTCACCTACTCCATTTGGTTACCTCAAAATTTGAAGAAGACATGATACGGGTCCTGTTCCAGTTCTTTGACCCTGAACATCATTGCTTTACCTTTCCTGATTACCAGTTGGTACCCACTTTGGAAGAATTCTCTGAACTAATTGGATTGCCTGTTCGAAATCAATTACCTTTCACTGGTTTAGAAAGGATTCCAAAACCTGAAGTCATTGCTGCTGCTTTACATCTGCGAAAATAAGAAATCGAGTCCAATTGGGAAACAAAGAGTGGAGTTAAGGGTTTGCTTGCCAAGTTCTTGTTGGAAAAGGCTCGACTACTGCTAGAAAACAAAAGTTATCCAGCTTTTGAGGAAGTTATGGCACTTTTGATCTATGGGTTGGTTTTATTCCCTAATCCCGACCAGTTCATAAGTGTACACATCATCAACCTTTTCCTAATCCGTAACCCGGTACCAACATTGCTGGGAGACATTCTACATTCTCTACACACTCGTACCATGAAGAAACGAGGAACTCTCATGTGCTGTATACCACTACTGGCTAGGTGGTTTACATTTCATCTTCCCCGATCAGTATTGAGAAATGAACAAAGAATGCAATGGTCTCGCAGGATTATGTCTTTGTCTCATTCAGATATCCGGTGGAACAACTTCTTTCAAAGAGACATTACTATCATTGATCATTGTGGAGAGTACCCTAATGTGCCACTCCTTGGCATCAAAGGAGGCATCACTTACAATCCCTCTTTAGCTCTACGCCAATTCGGATATGCAAGGAGCAACGGTCCTCATGACATGATTATCCGTGGCATTGTGTTTGATTACGAGAATGATTCTCATAGACACCGACGAAGGTTCATACGTGCATGGGACAGTTTCTATAGAATAGAAAGCAAAACTTTGGGGCAATGGAATTCTATCCCTATGGAACCTTACCTCAGATGGGTCCGCACTCATGCTCAGAAACTCATTATGCCATATCCCGCTATTCTACCAGTGACTATTGAACCAGAGGTCGAAGGATACGAACCTCAAGTTATTCTGCACCCGGATATGCCAACTGACCTAGAAGAGTTGCAAAAATCTTGGGTTCAACTCAAAGAGGAAAGAGACACCTTCAAAGCACACTGTCAGGACTATGAGAGAAGGATATTGGAGCTCACCGGACAGCTTCAAGAAGAACAGCAGATCAACACATTCCTGGGGGGCAAAGAGAAAGCGTCCAAGGGAGACCTGAAGGATCATTTATTTTATTTCTGTCTTGTAAGCCCAAATGAGGCAAAGAAAAAAAAAAGAATAAATTGATTAACTAACGTTTGTTTCTTCTTTAACAAATCTAAACTCTAAGATCCTTGAAACATTGCACACACATTTCATTTCATGCATTGCATATACATTTCATACATTGCATTCATATACATTGCATATACATTTCATTCATATACATTGCATCCAGTCATTCACATTGCATAACAGGTTCGCATGACGGATTTCTCATCTTCTCGCTGTTTATTTCAGTCAGAAGAGATGGAATCTGAAATGAGCATCAAGAATCTCGAAGCACAGAACGCCCAAGTTCAAGTGGCAATTCTGGAACTGGCAAAGGGGCAGCAAGAACTGAAAGCCCTGATAATCAAGAAGAAAAAGAAGCCCAAAGGATCTGTAGGCTTGAGTCACCTGAAAAGGAAGATCAAAATCCCAGTCAAAAAGTTCAAAAAGCCACTGATCCCTGAAACAGTCGGTGATGATGAACAAGAAGACAATCAAAGCAACCAGGGTTCTGCTAAGCCCTCTCTCTCTTCAAATGAAGAAGATGATCATTCTGGGGACGAACCGGATGATGACAAATACCAACAGCTGGAAGACCGTATGAAAGCTATGGAGATACAAAAAGTACCTGGTTTAGATTTCAGTGATCTGGGGCTCATCTCGGATGTTGTTATCCCTCCAAAATTCAAAGTTCCTGTCTTTGCAAAATATGATGGAGTTTCTTACCCGAAACTACATCTGAGATCCTATGTGAGGAAGATACAACCTCATACAACAGATAACAAATTGTGGATTCACTTCTTCCAAGAAAGTCTGTCGGGTACACAACTGGAGTGGTACTACTAGCTGGAAAATACCAAGGTTCATACTTGGGAAGAATTAGCTGCCGCTTTTTACAAACAGTACCAATACAATGCTGATCTTGCGCCAACCTGTACTCAACTAAGGGGCATGTCTATGGGACCAAAAGAAAGTTTCAAAGGATATGCACAAAAGTGGAGAGATATGGCTGGAAGGGTTCAACCACCCTTATCTGATCTCGAACTAGTCGACATGTTCATGGGCACTTTAACTGGCCCTTTCTATAGCCATCTGCTGGGAAGCTCATCACCAGGTTTCACTGACCTGATACTGACCGGAGAACGTGTCGAAAGTGGCATTCAAAATGGAAAAATTCAAATAGGTTCCTCCTCTGGTACTACAAAAAGGCCCATCAGCGGGAGAAATGAGATCAATGCAACGCAAATTCAGAAAAGTCGCAAAAGTGAGCAGCATCAATCTGTAGGGGCAGTTCTGATCTCCGCATCTGCACCTCAAAAAGATCCACAGCCAAAATATACGCATCGACCAGATGCACCAAGAAGAAATTTCACCAGAATCAACATGCCAATCTCTCAGGCATTGCAGCACTTGCTAAAAGCAGATCTGATCACATTAAAAGGTCCTCCAAAGAATGTCAACACTTCCTCTCCGAATTATCGCCCTGATGCAACATGTGCCTATCACTCAAACTTTCCAGGACATGACGCAGATCACTGCTGGGCCCTGAAAAATAAAATACAAGATATGATAGATGCTGGGGAAATTGAGTTCGATCCTCCAGAAACTCCAAATGTCATCACTGCACCTATGCCAAAGCATGACAAAACTGTTAACGCTATCATTGACACTGTTTACATTTATGATGTGAACGAATTATCAACTCCACTTTGCGAAGTCAAAGGAAAGCTAATCCGAGCTGGTTACTTCCCAGGATGTGACCCCGACTGCTTTTACTGCTCCTACCTGCCCAATGGTTGTGAAAATCTGAGGATGGGAATTCAAAAATGGATGGATCGCCGTATCATTATGTTTGAGAGGCTCCCTTCTATGGACGTGCTGTGCGAAGTCTTTGCAAACGGGATGAGAATAGAGGATGCCTCAGTGATCTCCAGCTTACCATTCAAAATTTCGGCCAAGGCTCCATTCAAAATTTCTGCTACACTCAAAGTGGCATCAGTAGTCATTGCTAGTCCAACTCCATTTCTATACTCCTCAGACAAAGCTGTCCCATGGGGATACGACACTAATGTTTACGTTCATGGAGTTAAGCAGGTTACCTCGACTGAAGAGACCGCAAAGTTAACTACTCCAACTGTGGGTAATATTGTGGGTACCAGCAAGATCACGAGAAGTGGAAGGATCTTTTCACCAGAAATTTCTCCAAATGTTGCTGCTGGTCCAGTCCGAGTCCCAGTTCCTAATCAAGATAACAACGCTCGCGGCAAAGAGCCACAAGTTGAACAAGTTCAAACCCCGGTGGAGATCACTGCTGAGGATCCATCAAAGCAAGAAATGGAGGAAATATTGAAAATCATCTGCAAGAGTGATTACAATATTGTTGAGCAACTAGGGCACACCGCTTCAAAAATCTCAATGCTATCTCTGCTAAAATATTCAGAAGCTCATGCCAAAGCTCTGATGAAGTTCCTTAAAGCTGCGCATGTGCCCCAAGAGATCTCAGTCGACCAATTTGAGAATTGTGTTGCCAATCTAACCGTGAGCAATGGTCTCGGTTTCTCTGATGTGGATCTAACCCCTGCTGGAAAAAATCACAACAAAGCCCTACATATCTCCATTGAATGTAATGGCACCACTCTATCTCATGTGCTAGTAGATAACGGTTCTTCTTTGAACGTGTTGCCAAAAACAGTACTAGAAAAGCTTGACTTCGAAGGAATTGTGTTACAACCAAGTGATGTTGTGGTAAGAGCCTTTGACGGGTCAACAAGAACGGTATACGGAAAAGTGAATCTCCCAATCAGAGTGGGTTCTCAGATCTTTGATTCTATCTTTTACGTAATGGAAATTGACCCAGCCTACTCCTGTTTACTTGGACGTCCTTGGATACATGGGGCAAACGCTGTAACTTCTACCCTGCATCAGAAGTTAAAATACCCAGTAAAAGGAAAGATTGTCACAGTCTATGGAGAAGAGGAATATGTGGTTAGTCACCTAAGCAATTCCAAATATGTTGAGTTGGAGGACGAATTCATCGAAACTCCATGCCAATCATTTGAAGTAGTCTCTCTAGATGTCTCTACCACCAAGCATATTCCTGCTACTCCAACTACAACTATGGCTTCTCTCAAAGATGCCAAAGCCATGATTGAACAGGGTGATTGCACAGTATGGGGACAGCTTCCCGATATACCCTACAAATCTGACAAGCTAGGCCTGGGCTATGATAGTGAAAATCAAAAGAATGATCAAGGTCCTCGTTCTGGAGGATTAATGTCACACTTCGTCAGCCAAGAAGTAAACGCTATTGAAGATGAAGGAGTGTTCTTGAACCATATCATTCAGCCATATCCAGATGAGATTCCACCCATTTCCATGGGAATGTGGGATGCTGTGGGAGAACCAAGTGACGGGTATAATTATCAGTATACCGCACCTCAGAATTCTTATATTGCTATGGAAGACATTACCCCGACTGGATGGGGTGATCAAATTGGAAATGACGAAAGTTTCACAAGTCCCATCACTGAGCAATATCAAAATCCACCCAAAGAAGTATGGGACACGCTAGGAGAACCCAGCGGCAAATATGACTATATGGTGAAATATTCCGCTCCTCCGAGCTCACAAATTGCTAGGAGGGACATTGTCCCAACTGGATGGGATGAACATTACGATGACAATTTCACTTTTGAAGAAGCCAGGGAAATACCAAATAAAAAGGGTTGCTTTCTGTCAGCACACACTCCTCATCAGGATGCACAATTCTCTATTCAAAACATCATCCCGACTGCATGGGACGACCTTATTGAGCATCTTGCTCAGCCAGCAGAGATATCTCAGCCTGGGCTCTCGTATCCAGCAGAGTATATCACTTATCCCGAAGGATCACCGACTCATTTTCCCACTAATGAAATCAATGATGTGGAAGATGAAGAAGACAACTGCAACTGGAACAGCTGGATACTCCCTGCTCACAACAGTGGATTGAACAACTGGAAAGCTGAGGATGTGATCTCCTTTGACCAGGAGTAAATGCCATTTCCTGTTTTCTTTGTGTATATTGTGCAAAGATAAAAATGGTTCCTGAACAATCGAACCATGAGCCTGAAAGCCGTGTGCCTTGCCCAAAGCACACTAGCCCTTCTATAAGGGCTTATCATATCATGATCATGTGCATTCAATAAAATCATGGGACGCTTGCATATTTAAATTTTGTGATCCTTTTTATTTCTTTCTTCGCTTTCAAATAGCTATGTTTTTTCTTCACACACACTCACATAACTAACATGCAGATTCACATACACTCTGGATCCAGTCAACAACGATTCTGCTATTGCCCGTCATGACTTTGAAAGTCCGATCTATCAAACTGAGGACGAAAGTGAGGAAGATTGTGAAGTGCCAAGAGAACTTGCAAGGCTGCTAGAACAAGAAGACAAGGCCATACAGCCTCACGAGGAGCCAATTGAGGTCATCAACTTGGGCAGCAACGAAGAAAAGAAAGAAGTCAAAATAGGGGCTGATTTAGAACACAACATCAAGCAAAGACTGATTCAAATGATGCGAGACTACGTCGAGATAATCGCCTGGTCCTATGAAGATATGCCAGGACTTGACACGGACATTGTAGTTCATCGCCTGCCAATCAAAGAAGGTAGCATTCCAGTCAAACAGAAACTACGAAGGAGTAGGCCTGATATGTCAAAAAAGATCAAAGACGAGGTTGAAAAACAGTTCAATGCCGGATTCCTAAAAGTTGTAAGTTATCCTCCTTGGATAGCTAACATCGTGGCTGTACCTAAAAAAGACGGGAAAGTCACAATGTGCGTGGACTACAGAGATCTGAACCGGGCAAGCCCCAAAGATGATTTCCCTTTACCACACATCGATGTACTGGTTGACAATACCGCACAATGCAAGGTATTCTCCTTTATGGACGGATTCTCAGGGTACAATCAAATCAAGATGGCACCCGAAGACATGGAAAAAACAACCTTCACAACACCTTGGGGAACCTTTTGTTACAAAGTAATGCCCTTTGGTCTGAAAAACGCAGGAGCAACCTATCAACGTGCAATGGTAGAGCTATTTCATGATATGATTCATCAAGAAATAGAGGTGTATGTCGATGACATGATTGCAAAATCCAACACCGAGGAAGAACATCTGGGTCATTTACACAAGTTGTTTGACAGACTCAAGAAATACAAGTTGCGACTGAACCCAAATAAGTGTACCTTTGGAGTAAGATCCGGCAAACTCTTAGGTTTCATCGTCAGCAGCAAAGGTATTGAGGTTGATCCCACCAAGGTTAAAGCCATTCAAGAAATGCCTATACCTCGTACCGAGAAACAAGTCAGAGGATTCTTGGGACGTCTAAATTACATCGCCCGATTTATTGCCCACATGACTACTACTTGTGTGCCGATCTTCAAACTGTTGAAGAAAGATCAAGTGGAAAGGTGGAATGACAAATGCCAGTTAGACTTCGACAAAATCAAAGAATATCTCCAAAAACCTCCAATCTTGTTGCCACCTGTGGAAGGCAGACCTCTGATAATGTACCTAACTGTGTTAGAAGACTCAATGGGGTGTGTACTAGGACAACATGACGAATCCGGCCGAAAGGAGCACGCAATCTACTATCTTAGCAAAAAGTTTATCGATTGTGAAACAAGATACTCACTACTCGAAAAAACTTGTTGTGCCTTAGCTTGGGCGGCTCGCCGACTAAGACAGTACATGCTAAATCACACCACTTTCTTAATCTCCAAGATGGATCCCATCAAATACGTGTTCGAAAAACCTGCTCTCTCTGGATTAATAGCGAGATGGAAAATGATCTTAACAGAATATGACATTCAATACACTTCACAAAAAGCAATCAAAGGAAGTGTGGTAGCTGATCATCTGGCTCATCAAGCAGTGGATGATTATCAAGCATTGAACTTTGACTTCCCAGACGAAGACATTATGCTAGTCAATGACTACAAACAACCAGGACCAGAAGAAGGACCCAAGCCAGGATCCCGGTGGACTATGGTTTTCGACGGAGCTTCTAATGCACTTGGCAATGGCGTTGGAGCTGTGATCATTTCTCCCGCAGGAGGTCATACACCATTCACTGCCAGGTTATGCTTCAATTGCACTAACAATATAGCCGAATACGAAGCATGTATTCTGGGTCTTAAAGCTGCAATCGATCTAAGAATCAAATTCTTGGAAGTCTACGGAGACTCGGCCTTGGTAATCTACCAAATCAAAGGGGAATGGGACACGAAGCACCCGAATCTAATTCCTTACAAAGAATATGTGCTGAGTTTGATTCCTTACTTCGAAGAAATCACTTTCGAACACATCCCACGCGAGGAAAATCAACTAGCTGATGCTTTAGCTACCATGTCATCCATGTTCAAAGTCAGGTGGGACAACGAGGCCCCTATGATCACCATTTACAGGCAAGATGAACCATCCTATTGCAATGAGATCAATACCGAGGGAACAGAGGAAAAACCATGGTTCCATGAAGTAAAAAGATATCTCGAAGCTCAGGAGTACCCTGAAGGGGCATCCATTAACGACAGAAAGTTTCTAAGGAGATTTGCGGCCAAATTCTTTCTAAGCAATGGAACCTTATACAAACGCAACCATGACTCGACTTTACTTCGCTGTGTAAACAAGAAGGAAGCAGAACAAATTATGGAAGAAATACACAATGGTGCCTTCGGTACTCATTCCAGTGGACATACAATGGCTAAAAAGATCCTGAGAGCAGGTTATTACTGGTCTACCATGGAAACAGACTGCCATCATCACTCCCGAACATGTCACAAATGCCAGATATACGCTGACAAAGTACATGTACCTCCAGTTCCATTAAGCGTCCTGACGGCTCCTTGGCCTTTTGCAATGTGGGGTGTTGATATGATTGGAGAAATCAAACCTACTGCCTCCAACGGACATCGCTTTATCCTGGTCTCTATTGACTACTTCACAAAGTGGGTAGAAGCAGCTTCATTTGCTTCTGTTACCAAGAATGTGGTGGCCTGGTTCATCAAATACAATCTCATTTGTTGGTACGGCATCCCTAAACGGATTATCACGGACAATGGCACAAATCTAAACAACAAAATGATTACTGAACTTTGCACACAGTTCAAGATCAAACATCATAATTCTTCTCCATATCGACTAAAGATGAACGGCGCGGTGGAAGCTGCCAACAAGAACATCAAGAAAATCATACAAAAAATGACAGTAACCTACAAAGACTGGCATGAGATGTTACCTTTTGCTCTTCATGGTTATCGCACATTTGCGCATACTTCAACAGGGGCAACTCCATTCTCCTTAGTCTATGGTATGGAAGCAGTTCTTCCAATTGAAATTCAGATTCCTTCCCTAAGGATTATGAAAGAAGCCAACCTAGACGAAGACGATTGGATTCAAACACGGTTGGACCAGATAAACTTGATTGATGAGAAAAGGCTCGCAGCTATTTGTCATGGTCAATTGTAACAGAAGCGCATGATCAAAGCCTTCAACAAGAAAGTCAAAAGTCAAGCATACCAAACTAGTGGCTTGGTTGTCAAACGCATCATCTTACCACAAGGTGATCCCAGAGGCAAATGGACTCCCACCTACGAGGGACCATTCATAATCAAGAAAATATTCTCCGGCGGCGCCATGTTGCTTACCACCATGGATGGCGAGGATTTCCCACACCCTGTGAATGCTGACATAGTCAAAAAATACTTCGCTTAAAAAGAAAAAACAACTCGCTAAGTTGAAAACCTGAAAGGGCAACTTAGGCAAAAAATGAGCGTCTCGGTGGATTGAAAACCCGAAAGGGCGGTCCAGGCAAAAATTAGAGACTAAACGAATACTATCCTGGTAGGCTGAAAACCTGAAAGGGCAGCCTAGGCAAAAGTTAGGGAATGAAGCATACAACTATGTTCTGTTCAGCTGCCTACTCACCATCAAGATTCAACACCTCAAAGACACCGATCAGTCCAATCACTTTCTTCCAACAAGTGAGGGATGAGATGCTCGAAGACAGATTGGCAATAGCAGAGTTGAAACTTGACTGGATTGTTTTCACATAGCTATTTATCTTTATAAATATTTTCCAAAACTTTATGACAGCTTCCTACTTCTAGGATTGTTGTCTCCCTGTGCTAATCAGCCTATCATGGCTCTTTTTCAAAAATCAATGCAACTTAGGCTCAAAAATCACTATTTTCACTTTTTCTGTTTTGAATACGTAAACGTCCCAATGATAATTTTGAATGAACATGTGCATTTGAATATGATTGATGTTTACCAGGAAAAACAGGAATAGCATTCAGGAAATGTCCCAATTATCTGGACATCATTCCATCAGAAGAAAATCCCCAAGAGAAACACATTTCTCAGCAAATTCCTCAAAAAGATTTTCTCTTCAAAAGAAGTCTTATACCCCAACAGGGTTGTTCCAGATTACTATCTTCAGAAGGTGTGATCCCCGCACCCGGACTTGGTCAGATAGTGCATCGGAGGATTATACATCTTCCTCATTCCCATTTGAAAGGGCATCAGAACTTCCAGCTACCTTTCATTCCCAAGTGATAGTCAAAGATCCTTCAACAGAGTACCGTGGTTCTCAAAGAATTTCCCCAGCCGAGGGTACTCAAACAAGACAAAAGATCATCAACAATCACAATATAGTCATATTCAGATGACTGACGGAAATTTATTTTCCCAAATAGAAGCTTGACATCACATTCATACATCATACATCCTACATCATACATCATACATCATACATCATACATCATACATCATGCATCATGCGCATATTCATACACAACATCACATGCATATTTCTCCGGGAATATCTCACATTACATGCATCATAAACATTGCATATCACTAACTTGATTTTTCAGGTAGACGGATATCTTCAACAAAGATGTTCTCAATCACATGCAGTGTTCACCTGAATTCCATGAACGGTTCTCTCAGATATAATCAAGCCGAAGATTCATTATGATCACTTACCAACTCAAAAACAAACATTGCAGATCTAAAGTCGATACCTCAGACGGTTCCAGAACGATCTAACATCACAGATCTAAAGTTGATACCTCAGACGGTTCCAGAACGATCTAACATTGCAGATCTAAAGTCGATACCTCAGACGGTTCAAGAATGATCTACCATCAAAGATCTAAAGCTGATACCTCAGACGGTTCCACAATGATCAACTTTCAAAATCTAAAGCGAAAAACTTTGGACAAGTTCCGTAGCAATCATCCTCCTAGACTTAAAGCGGTAACCTTGGACGGTTCCGAAACAGTCAACACAAAGACTTTCAAATCCTTCATCAAGATATAATCATTGGATTCATTCTGATGAACAAACCCTCAACCCATTTACCAGGTGGCATCTGAAAGCCCATCTCAGGTAATGTTTCAATCTGCCAACAACATTTCGCAGACGACATTCAAATGCAACTTCCAACATCTCTTCTGATCAAGGTAAGTGCAAATTTTCAGGGCATCTAAATATTCAATCATCTTCTACCTTCAAATTTCAGACAATCTCTTCAGGTTTAAGAAGATTGAATAGGGGCAACTGTTATACCCCAAAATTTGCCCGCATCTTTTTTCAAGAAAACTCCAATCTGAAAAATTAAGAGTCTCATATAATCATGGATTTTTATTTCAACAAATATCCTGACATATGAAATACTTAGTTTTTAGAATTTTTCTTATACAGTAATTTGGCTTGCAGTTGAATTTATTCTTACGCAAACGCCAAATACTGTTTATTACTTCACGCTATTTATTTATTTACAGATAAATAGTACTGACACAATTGGTACAGAGTTAAATCTTTTTGCATGCGTAGAATCAGGAAACTCAGACTGTACTGTCAGTCGACAGTCAAACTGCTGGCAGTACAATTCTTTGTGTTTTGTACCATCAATCAAATCAATCTTTTACAATTCAAAATTCCAAGATTTTTGTTCTAGAAGTCTTCTGAATATCACGCGATTAGCAGAGACTCAACACTGCACAAAAATCAGGTACGCTTAACTGTCTCCTACACAAACAGTCCCTGACTAGGGTTTTCTTGTTTTTACAGGAGAAACAAGCTTTTGAGACCTCAAATGGATTTCATGCAAATCCATATATCTCAAAGTACCATCATACAAATTTTCAAACTTCAATTCACTCAGACGCACCGTCAGCAGCTCAAACAGTCAACAGACGACCCGTTTGACCAAAAAGTCAACAGACAGTCAAAAATGAATTTTTTTGTCAAAATCCATATTTTGTCAAAGGATTCATCATTTTATCATTGGATGATCATAATTCATTAAGGAAAGATCAAAAATTAACAAAACCCCAAGATTCAAAATTAGGGTTTTTGCCTGAAAAGTCAACTCAACTTTGACTGATCATAACTCTCTCATCCTTCATCCAAAAAATTCAAACCAAAGCTCATTTTGAAGGAAATTCAATTATCTTTCAAATGCAATTGATCCCATGGTCATTGCATTCACCATTTGAAAAATATGACCAAAGACATTATAGGTCGTTTTCAAAGTCAACAAAAAGACACTTTTTTCAAAAGGACACACAAGGAGCATAAAAAATCATTTTTACATGAGACCAAAGGCATTGGTTAGATGACTCTTTGAGGTTTCCAAAAAGTGCAAGATCTCCTTCATATGACAAAAATTGAGGGATTTACACCTTGTTGAAGTTGGCTAAATTTTGGGAAAATGCATGAAACCAACATTGCTCAAAAATGTATTTTTTCCAAATGGGGCCAAGTTTTCATGGTTCAAGCATCATTTCCATGATATTATGGGCCTCCCACGACCAAGACAAGGCCCATACCATTTTTATCCATTTTTTGGCATAATTTTATCTTATTTTAAGATTAAATTAAAAGGAAAAATGAATGGATAATTGTTAGCTTACAATCTAAGCATGACTCACCCAAGGAATCTCTGATTTTCTGCAGAGAATTGAAGAGCAAGGCAAGGGCATTGAAGAGAAGAAGACTTGGTCAACAATTCAAAGGTTTTTAATATAAAAAAATAAGAATTCCACAAAGGCAACTAAAGGCTTCTTAGCTTCAATTCTAAGCACTTCAATGCTTATATATAGGCTACCATACTTCAGCAATGGAAGGGAAACGAATTCAGAATCAAACTCTTGCTTGTAATACATTTGTAACCTCTTAAAATATTCAAAGAATTTTGAAATTCGAATTCTAAGTTTAAGTTAGTTTCAATACAAAATAAACACTCAAACACGTTCCTTGAACTTCACTAAACCTATCCAGATCACTTGCAAGCTTTGAAACTCATTGAATCAAACACTACAGGTCACGATTTGTCCAAACTAAAACTGACTTGTATCTCATAACACAAGCATATCTAGCACGATGTAGACATATATTTGAACTTGGTGTGGTGTGTAGATCATTTCTGGAACTTTAATTGAGTTTTAGACGCTTACACACGAAGTTACCATTCTAGGGTTCATAATCTCAAAATTAGGGCTTTCTGAAATAGGCAAAATTAGAGGATCTAAGTGGTACCATTGAGTTCATATGGATCAGACGAGTTGAATGGATAGGTCGCGCCAAATTTATTTTTACGTTTGACCCTATTCGCTATTTTGCAGGTTTAAGCATCATGTATTATAGCGCTTTTTTACAAAAGCGCTGTTATAAGTGTTGTCTGGAGGTTGAAGACGAAGACGTGTCTTCCCCCCATTGGTTCAGACGCGCGCGTGTTTTTTTTGAATTTGTCTCTGATTCTGTGCTTTGCAGGTGTAACTTTTACCACGTGCCTCAATGTCTGGACCATCTGATCTCATTTAATGAACCATCCAACGCCTCAGAATGAATCCTCATACCATGGACTCTCCAATCAACCACATCTGATTACTGCTTTATTTATTTTCTATTTTTATTTTAATTTCTTTGCAAAATTAATTAAAAATAGTTTTAAAAATCCAAAAAATACACAAAAAATATTTTTAAGTTGCTAAAATAATATATTATTTTCTGATACAAAAATATTTTACTTTTCTTCATAATTTAAATATTTTGCATAATTAATTAGTATATATTTATATATTTGCTTTTTAATTATTCTAACCAATCAAAAATAATAAAAA
Source organism: Vicia villosa (assembly GCF_029867415.1). NCBI lineage: Eukaryota > Viridiplantae > Streptophyta > Magnoliopsida > Fabales > Fabaceae > Vicia > Vicia villosa. The sequence goes on along the minus strand of NW_026706224.1, from coordinate 80,580 downwards.
AATTGTTCTTTATATTAAATATTGTTTATATATTATAAACTAATTTTGTACATATTTAGGATAATTTTCTCTTTAATTTTTAATTATTTGTGTAATTATTTGCATAATCATGTGTTAATTAACTTAATAAATTGCAAATCAATTTCAAAAATTCCAAAAAAAATTAGTTTTGTTTTAAAAATAATTGACAAAAATTTTGTACATATTTTAAACTTAATTTCTAGGTTTAAATCTATTTTCATCTTTTTTCTTCATTTTAATTTAATTAATCATGCATTAATTATAATTAAAATCAATCATGAAAAAATCCAAAAATATGCCTTTTATTTTTCTTGCAATTTAAATTCCTAGATAAATGTATAGGATGCCAAAATAGGCTAGTTTACATTTCCTGCACAATCGATGTAATAGCGTAGATTTACTTTCCGCACTTTACATTTCCGCATTTTAATTTCCAGCAAATATAAACTGCGTGTATGTCAAAGATAAAATTGAACCGTTAGATCACTAACTTCAAAGATAAAATATCTGAATCCAATCACAATCACACTTGCACTTCTTAAGGTAATCCCTTCACATTCTTTTCAAAATCAAAGTCAAAATTCTACTGTTTCGAGTACAAAATCGAACCTTTTGTTTATATCCGGTGAAAGGATAGATTTTTAAAGGAAATAAGGATAAAGACCTTACAACTCAGGGTAGACCTCCTAGTTTGCTTGCTCAAATCAAAACAAACAAAATTCTCATACACTGTTGTTTTTCAAAACTTTCCAAAAAGACAATATTTTGTATACATCCAAACACGGATCATTACAAAGTTAACGTTCTTTTCAAAACATCTTTCGAAAGATAAACAAACATTTTTGTATACATCCGCACAAGGATCATTACAAATTCAATTTACAAAGGTATTTGAAACCACATATGAGCATTCTAAAGCAATTGAAAAGTAATCGAAAAACAAGTGAGCTAAGCAAACTTAAGAGCCCATGGATAACCATGGATACAAAGGGTGGTAACACCTTCCCTTTGTATAACCTACCCCCTTACCCAGAATTTCTTAAAGGTCTTTTTTCTGTTTCTTTTATAAACCTTTCCTTAATTGGATAAAATAAAAGGTCGGTGGCGACTCTGTGAATTTTAAAAAATGCGAAAGCATAAGCGATAAAAAAAAGAGTCAGTTCACGTATCTCTCCCGCTCACAGGTATGGCCCTAAAAAAAAGGAGGTCCACAGAACTGGCGACTCTGCTGGGGAGTCACTTTAAAAAAAAATGTTTTCTAAAGGGGTTACCTTAAGAGAATAGATTACTTCGATGTTTTCAATTGTTTGACTTAATTGCTCTATTTTTCAAAGGTTTGTTTGGGTATTCTGCTTGTGTGGAAGATTCTAACCCGAATCTCGAGATACCTTAAGTATATGACAATAGACCAAGGAAACTGTACGGCATGTACCGATACGGTTGATCTGGTAGTCATCGTTAGTGCGATACTTTGGTTTATACTGATGTCCCTTGAAAACGATCAAGGAGTATATTAGGCTTCCGAAATGTCATTAAACACTAATTTGTCTTAGAACCTTTTTAGTTGAACTTGACTTGTGGCCTATTAAGTGGCTAGCTTTGAAATTGATCGAAGTTAGTTATCCTCGAGGAATATTTTGATCGGCCGCTCGAGCGCCGTATTGAGATGTTACTTCCAAGGATCATAGAACCCGAATACTATTCTAGGACAGGTTTTAACCAACTCAACTTCAGTGGGGAGGGTATCACCTATCAGCTCCATGCAAGCCTTTAAACCTAAGGCTATTGTTTGATTTGTTTTTGTGTGCCACATGTTTGCATCATAAGCATATCATTTTCTCACAAAACACTTCAAGGATCAAAGAGTTTACCTTTGTTTTTGCAGGTAATGGCTCCCGCCACCCGAGATTACATCCGAATCAACATCTCAACGGTACCATCTGAACTAAAAGACTTAGTGTCAGAATTCCCCAGGAATGTTCAATTCACCGAAAGGCATGGTCACCTACTCCATTTGGTTACCTCAAAATTTGAAGAAGACATGATACGGGTCCTGTTCCAGTTCTTTGACCCTGAACATCATTGCTTTACCTTTCCTGATTACCAGTTGGTACCCACTTTGGAAGAATTCTCTGAACTAATTGGATTGCCTGTTCGAAATCAATTACCTTTCACTGGTTTAGAAAGGATTCCAAAACCTGAAGTCATTGCTGCTGCTTTACATCTGCGAAAAGGGATTGGAAGCAATGGGTTTGATTTCCCCGATCATATCAATGCCCCACATTGCAAAAGGCCAAGGAGCAGTCAGGACATTTAGTGGAACTGGAGGTATGTGTACTTTGTCGGCATATATCTGGTATTTGTGGCAAGTTCTAGAATGTTGGTAGCAGTCTGTTTCCATAGTGGACCAGTAGTAACCCTCTCTTAGAATCTTTTTTGCCATAGTATGTCCACTAGAATGGGTTTCAAAGGTACCATCATGCATGTCTTCCATGATCTCATCTGCTTCCTTCTTGTTCACACAACGAAGCAGGGTTGAATCATGATTGCGCTTGTATAAAATTCAGTTGCTCAGAAAGAACTTGGATGCGAATCTCCTTAAAAACTTGTTGTCACTGATAGATGCCCCTTCAGGGTATTCCTGAGATTCGATATATCTTTTTACTTCATGAAACCATGGCTTTTCTTCAACCTCGTTAGTAGTTATCTCGTAACAGTATGCTGGTTCGTCATACCTTTCTATGATAACTATAGGAGCCTCATTGTCCCATCTGACCTTGAACATTTATGACATAGTAGCTAATGCGTCTGCTAATTGATTCTCCTCTCGGGGAATATGTTCAAACGTAATCTCTTCAAAGTGAGGAATCAGAGATAACACCAAATCCTTGTAAGGCATGAGATTAGGATGCTTCGTGTCCCATTCTCCTTTGATCTGACTAATTACCAGGGCTGAATCCCCATATACTTCCAAGAACTTGATTCTTAAGTCAATGGCAGCTCTGAGACCCAACATACACGCATCATACTCAGCCATATTATTTGTACAATCGAAACATAGTCTTGCTGTGAACAGGGTGTGTCCACCTGCGGGAGAGATAATCACAACGCCAATACCATTACCAAGTGCATTCGAAGCTCCATTAAAAACCATGGTCCATCGGGATCCTGGTTCAGGTCCTTCATCCGGACCAGGTTGTTCGTAATCAGTAACAAGCATAACATCTTCATCTGGGAATTCAAAACTCATGGACTGATAATTGTCTATGGCTTGTTGAGCCAAATGGTCTGCCAACACACTTCCCTTGATCGCCTTCAGTGTCGTGTACTGAATGTCGTATTCTGCTAGTATCATTTGCCATCTTGCTATTCGTCTAGAGAGAGCGGGTTTCTCAAACACGTACTTGATAGGATCCATTCTAGAAATCAATAAAGTGGTATGGTTCAACATATACTATCTCAGTCGGCGAGAAGCCCATGCCAAAGCACAACAAGTTTTCTCGAGCAGTGAGTATCTTGTTTCACATTCGGTAAACTTTTTTCTAAGGTAGTATATTGCATGCTCTTTTCGACAAGACTCATCATGTTGTCGTATTACTCACCCCATTGAGTTCTCCAATACTGTTAGGTACATAATTAGAGGATTTCCTTCAATAGGTGGTATCATAATTGGAGGTTCTTGAAGATATTTCTTAATCTTGTCAAAAGCTTCTTGGCATTGGTCATTCCATTTCACTGCTTGATATTTCCCCAATAACTTGAAGATCGGCTCACAAGTAGTGGTCAGATGGGAGATGAACCTGGCAATGTAGTTCAAACGTCCCAAGAATCCTCTAACTTCTTTCTCATTCCATGGAACCGGCATTTCCTAGATGGCTTTTACTTTTGCAGGGTCGACTTCAATAACTTTACTGTTAACAACGAACCCTAGTAGCTTAACAGACCTCACACCAAAAGTACACTTGTTTGGATTCAGTCTTAACTTGTATTTCTTCAACCTATCAAACAAATTTTGCAGGTGGATCAGATGTTCTTCTTCAGTGTTGGAATTTGCAATCATATCATCCACATAAACCTCTATTTATTTGTGAATCATGTCATGGAACAGATCCACCATTGCACGGTGATACGTTGCCCCTGCGTTCTTTAACCCAAATGGCATGACCTTGTAACAGAAAGTGCCCCAAGGAGTAGTGAAAGTTGTCTTTTCCATGTCTTCGGGTGCCATATTAATCTGATTATAACCTGTGAAACAATCCATGAAAGAAAATGTTTTGCATTGCGCAGTGCTATCACCTAGAATGTCAATATATGGTAGGGGAAAATCATCTTTAGGACTTGCTCGATTCAAATCTCTATAGTCTACACACATTCTGACCTTTCCGTCCTTCTTGGGTACCGGTACTATATTGGTAATCCATGGTGGATAACTTAATACTTTCAAGAAACCATCATTGAATTACTTCTCAACCTCTTATTTGATCTTCTGAGCCATGTCAGGTCTGCTTCTTCGTAACTTCTGTTTTACCGGAGGACTGTTTTTTTTGATAGGTAGACGGTAGGCACAATATCAGTATCGAGCCCAGGCATATCTTCGTAGGACCAAGCGAATATCTCAACATTGTCTCGTAGCATCTGGATCAATCTCTGTTTGACACTGTAATACAGTGAACTGACTTTATTTGAAATGTCGCGGTTAAGCAAGAGTCGCCACCGACTTTTATTTTATCCAATTTATAGAAAGGCTAAAATAACAGGAAAAAACCTTTTAAAAATATTGAGTTCGGGGGGTAAGTTATACAAAGGGAAGGTTTAAGGCACCCTTTGTATCCATGGTTATCCATGGGCTCTTAATTGCTTAGCTCAATTTTTTATTTCAAAATGTTTGAAAGAGTGTTGGTTGTGAATTTGAAAAGATTTCGAAGAAGAACTTTAGCTTGTAAATAAGCGTAGTCTTTTTGAATTTGATTTTGAAAAGAGTGGGAAAAGGATTTTGAATTTAGAGCAAGCAATTAAAAAGCAATTACCCTAAGTTTTGAAATTTGTTCTTTTAGCTTTTCGAGCGAAAGGGTCTATCCATACCATAAGAGGGCAGGAAGTATTTCAATTGGATGTTAAGGGTCATCGAGATATCGTTCGCCATAAGACTGTCCCTTGCCATAAAGAGGGCAGGTAGTCTAAGGGAAGGATATAATAGTCATTAATCTTTTTAGGCATCATGCGAGGATACCTTAGCAATGAGGACAATCATCTTTTACCGAGGCAACTTCGAGGGACTAGATGATTTTCAATCTCTTTAGGCAACCTTGCTTTAGGTATCCTCGGAATCGAGGGACTTGACTATTTAGTACAATTAAAGGCAACATGCAACAATTAAGGCAACAAGGCAACCAGAGGGATTACCCTAAAGGTGTGTGGGTGCACAGTCACGTGGTTAACTTCGATGATATTTATCTTATAATTAGTGATCTAAGTCATTTAACAAGGCTTGCACTCCATAGGATTACTAACCACATCAATTAATATTACAGAAAATAAATTCCTACGCTATTACAATAAACACCTGCGGGGAGGGGGAATTACAATAAAAACCTGTAGGGGAATGCAGAAATTAAAAGGCGGAAAGTAAAGGCAGAAAATAAGAAAGAATAACAATCAATTTACACATCTTCAGCCTTGATCTTCCTCGAACCTTAGATTGACTCTGACATCTGAGAATTAAAGGGACAATAATATGGGTGAGTGTAGGAGGAATTCCTTGGCATTGAAAACAAACCCATTTAACCTTTAAGGCAAAAATTAAAAGATAAAATAACATTTAAATGAGAAAAGGATTAGAACTTAGCTTTTTGATTGACATGGCGCGTAGCTGAAAGATCTTTAATTAACCCTGAAAATTGGGCACGAAGAAGACAAATGTTAGTGCATTAAAGGCCTCAACAATTATAACGTGGCAGATCAAAAATTAAAATGATAATAATTTAGGCAAACAAAATAAAAAGGGCGGAGGCAAAAGGAAAACCCCGAATGGGGCAAAAGTTAACCAGATTAATAGAATAAAAGTTAACCAGATTAATAGAATAAATAAAGGCCAGGCAGGCCGTATATGGCAAACAAAACAATTATTGGTAAAATTATGGAAAAATCGAGTTTTCGATTAAAAAAAAAATAAATATAAAATTATTATAAAAACTAATTTATTAAATAAGTAAAGATAAATAAAAGAATAAAAAAGAATTGTAATAGAAGAAAAAGAAACAAGAAACAAACAAAATATTTATGTAATTAACTAAAAAATAAAATAAAAAATTTAGAAAACTTAGCTTCAAATCCTATGTGGTGGAGTCCTTGAGGGTGTATGGTGAGCCTTCAGTGCTTGTGCGTTGGATCTAATCTTGTGTTGAATCCCATGGCTAAGAGTTGGGGTGTATTATGGGCGTACGTTGAAGGGCAAAACTGGATCCACGTTGGAATATTTCTAAAAAAAGAATTATCACTCATGGGGATCGAACCCAAGACAATGGTGAACACACTCCTTTATATCTCCAATTGGGCTATGCATTGTTAGTTTTTATAGAAAGTATTCAAAACAATTATATAGGAAACAATATATTAAATGGGGAAATTAAATATTGATGAGAGAGGGAGTAAGCTGACCGCTGACTGGCCAATGGGAGAGGGAGAGAGAAGTCCAACATACCGACTTGCGAACAGGATTCGTCCACGCACGCGAAGAGAGAGAGAGAGAGAGAGAGAGAGAGAGAGAGAGAGAGAGAGAGAGAGAGAGAGAGAGAGAGAGAGTCATGGGGCCATATTACTGTTCATCATCTTCTCCATATTACCTGCAGAATTTTTTGTGGAAATTGATACAGATTTACCTGCGGTTTTCAATGGTTGAATTTTGGAAATTTCAAACTCATAAAAAACACGTTAGTAATCCATAAAACTTGCCCAGATACCCTAATTGGCACCTTACAAATTCAATGGTGCCATTAATTTGTTCTAAAAAGGGCCGGAAGTATGTGAATGAAAGCTCCACGAATCCAAGCCCTAGCCATGGTGGAACTCTAACCAGGTATCAAAATCTAATCCCAGCGTCTCCAACCTGTTCTATTCATCACGGTGAACTCATGTATGCCATTAGATTTCGCTTAAATCGATCCCATATGCAAAAACGAAAACTTGAGAACAACATGAATATAAGCAATTGATATGCATATTATGAGTAGCATGGAAGTTAAGTAACACAACAAACCTATTCAGTACTACCTGATGAACGAGGTTAAATGACTCAGAGACTTTGAGATCCCCCCAAGCTAAGCTACGAAAATTGCTCTTTTCTTCATGTTTTTTTTTTACACTCAAAACCCTAGTCTTTCTCTCCTAATTTTCTCCCCCCTTGCTTAGTGTATGTTGTGAATATATAAGGGAGATTTTAGGTAAACATATTTGGAACAAAATCCATGATTGGAGGTTTGTATCTTTGATTGAAAATTTGCATGGATCTTTCTATTTTTTATTCAAATTCTATCTTCTTCATTCCAATCTATTTTGCACGAAATAAGATCACCCATCATAATGTCTAATTGGTGATTGGATTTGATTAGAAAAATCTCTCCCACCAAATCTTTGAATATTATCTCAATTATTTGATTTTATACCATTTTTAAATGAAATAAAATCAATATAAAATAAAACAAAAGTCATAAATTCGTGGAATTGAGATTATATCTTCTTGATGACTTGGAGAACAAGATTGAGTCAAAATAGATTGGTCCCATTTGCAAGAAAACTCATTTTGGACCATATTCTTTCACATTTTTCCCTTTAAAAATGTCCAACTTTGACAAGGCATATCTCCCTCAATTTTTAAGATATCGAGGAGTTTTAGGACTTTTTGGAAACCTCAAGATGTCCTCTACAAGTAACTTTGGAAGCTTTTTTTCATTTGGAGATTTATCTTAATGATATGGGCTTTGACAAAAAAACTGCTTTTGGTTGACTTCCAAAAAGGACCTGTAATGTTTTGATCCATACCTCTCAAATGAAGCATTTCTAGAGAATTCAATTTACTTAAAAATGCGCTTTGGATGGGAAATTTTTGATGTTCCATGTGAAAGTTATGGATGGTCAAAATTGGGTTGACTTTCTCCTTAAAAACCCTAATTTAGAAACTTAGGTTTTTGATGATCTCTGATCTTTTCTTGATGAATCATGATCAATCCTTGATCAAATGATGAATGATACTTCAAAATAAAGTTGTTGACAAAAATCAGGAGTTTTGACTGTACATTGACCCTAGTTGACTTTTAGGTCAAATCACTCAAGTGTTGATTGTTTGAGCAGTTGACTGAGCAATCTTATGAATCAGAGCCTGAAACCTGGCATGAGGATCCTTTGAAGCATATGAGAGGCCATGGGATCCATTTGAGGTCTTAGAACTAGGGATGGCAAGCAAACCCAAACCCGCGGAGCCCACCCGCACCCGAACCCGAGTCAACGGGTGAAAACCCGAGTTGATGGGTTTGGGTTCGGGTTTGGGTGCCACCCGATATTTCGGGTGTGGGTTTGGGTTGTGTGAAACCCGCACCCGAAATCACACCCGTTTATATATATATATATATATATATATATATATATTTATAAATATTTATATTTATATTTATATATATATATATATATATAAATATATATATATATATATATATATATATATATATATATTTATATTTATATTTATATATATATATATATAAATATATATATATATATATATATATATATATATATATATATATATATATTTATAAATATATATATATATATATATATATATATTTATATATATATATATTTATATTTATATTTATTAATATATATATATATATATATATATATTTATAAATATAAATATAAATATAAATATATATATTTATATTTATATATATATAGATATATATTTATAAATATAAATATAAATATAAATATATATATTTATATTTATATTTATAAATATATATATATATATATATATATATAAATATAAATATATATATATATATATATATTTATAAATATAAATATATATATATATATATATATATATATAATATTATGGAAAATTGTAAGAAAAATGATTTTTTATATATTTTGCTGCGGGTTCGGGTTTGGGTGAAAAAACCCGGACCCAACGTGTGTGGTGTGGGTGCTATTTTACCACCCGAAAAGCATTTGGGTTTGGGTTTGGGTTCGGGTTTGGGTGCCGATTTCGGGTGCGGGTTTGGGTAGTGTGAAACCCGCACCCGATCCGACCTGTTGCCATCCCTACTTAGAACTTGATTTTTCTTTGAGAGAATCAAAACCCTAGTTTAGAGGCTGTTGTTTAAGAGAGAGACTGCATGCTTCCTTCTTGGGTATCTTTGAGCATTTGAAAGTCAGATAGACTGTAATATGAATAAATATGATGATGGGCAAATTTTAGGGTATGACAGCTGCCCCTGTTCAATCTTCTTATACCTGAGGATGTAGATTGGCTTGTGTGCCTGTTGGAATCTGAAGGTAGAAGAGGATTGAACACTAGAATACCCAGGAATTTTCCTTGGCTGAAGCAGGGACTTTTATCGGAGACGGGCTTGAAGATGTCGTCCAAGTGTTAGAAAAGATGTATGAGACGGGCTTAAAGATGCCATCTGATACGAAAGTCCGAATAAGTCGTACATTAGATTATATCCGAGCTTGACGTATTGAGAAGTGTTTGTTGGAGATGGGCTTAAAGATGCCATCTGGATGTTAACAAAAAGTTTATCGGAGACGGGCTTACAGATGCCATATGGACGTTGGGAGCGTGAAGTGAATTAATTGTAATGACTCTATTGTCATGACTCCATTGTCGTATTGTCGTGACTCGATTGTCGTGACTTCATCGTCGTGACTTCGTTGCCAAGATTGTTTCTGAACTGAATACTGGGATTAGATATGTGATTCAATTGTCGTGACTCCATTGTCATGATTCCATTGTGGTGACTCAGTTGTCGTGATACCATTACCGTAACTCTGTTGTCGTGATTCCATTATCGTGACTCAGTTGTCGTGATTCCATTATCCTGACTCAGTTGTCCTGATTCCATTATCATGACTTAGTTGTCGTGATTCCATTATCGTGACTCAGTTGTCGTGGTCTTTTCTGAATTGAGTGTCATGATTAAGTCTGTCTCTTTCTTTGATCATGTCAGTACCGTTCGTAGTAACCGAATTAGATCTTTGAAGGATGATCATGTCTACATCGTTCGTGATGATAGAATTATATCTTGGAATATTGATCGTGTCTACACTGTTCGTGATGATAGAATTAGATCTCTTGTCGTGTCAGCACCATTCGTAGTAACTGAATTAGACTTTGGAAAAGTTGACCGTGTCCACACCGTTCGTAATGATGGGATTAGATCTTGGAACATTGATTGTTTCAGCACCGTTCGTAGTAACGGAATTAGACTTTGGAAAAGTTGATCGTGTCCACACCGTTCGTGATGATGGAATTAGATCTCTTGTCGTGTCAGCACCGTTCGTAGTAACTGAATTAGACTTTGGAAAAGTTGATCGTGTCCATACCGTTCATGATGATCGAATTAGATCTTTAAGAGTTGACTGTGTTAGTACTGTTCGTAGTAACTGAATTTGATCTTTGAAAATTGGAGATTTTGTTCATCTGCTTGTACTTGTATCCTGAAAAAGGTAAAGTTAATCTTTATGTAATGTCATGATGCATGTATTATGCGACGGGTCTCTCAAAATAAATGAAAAACTTGCATGTTATGTATGAATTCATTATGAGGTAATGTATGCAATGTATGAATATGTTTATGACATATGATATGTGAATATGATTTATGTTGTCTTGACTGAGAAAATAAATCTCTATGTCCTTGTGATTTTGTTGTCTGATCTTGTCTTGAAGATGCTCAGCTGGAGATTTATGATTTTTTCTTGGGGATGAAGGCGATTTGAATGATTGATCTTGATGTACCCTGACCGGGGATAAGAGAGATGAATAACCCTATTTGGAGAAGAGAAAAAGTGTCGGAGAACCGACAATGTCGAAGAACCGACAATGTCGAAGATGTAAACTCCGTTGAGGAACTAAGTCTTTGTTGGGACGAGAACATTTGAAGGTATCTTCTTAATGATTACTCTGTGGGGATATGATCCTATGAAACCGGCTTTGTGGGAAAGCATGGATGTCTTGAACGTTGCCCCCAGTATTATATCAACTGTCATTCCTGGATTTGTATTGATTGGAACACACTAATGAGTATTGACCGAAGTGTTCAACATTCCTTGCATGGATTTGCCCCAGCTATTAGGGAATTTGAAGAGATTCGCCTCGCGAGGACTTTATAAGGTGTGTACTATGGGCGACATGCCCCTAGTAATCATAGACTTAGGATGATGCCCCATGCTGATTGGGAAGTAGTTGCAGATCTACTTGGGTGTATGCCCCTGGTTGTTTGGAATCTTGAGAGATTCTTGGAATCTTGACCTGATTGCCCCAGGTTGATTAGATAAACCATGTCATGCCCCCTTGTATACATAAGAAACATTGCTTCTGAAGTGACTTTGTCTGTCGGGATAACTTTCAGTCATTAGTTGTACCATGTGCAAATTCTTCCTGATGCTAACATTCGAAATTATGTAGCAAAATATGTTTAATAATGAATTCATGAGATGCAATGCATATGTCGGTCTTGTTGTTTTTTGGAAAAAATTTAAAACAGGAGATATAAAAGCATGATATTTATAAAAATGTGATGTTTGTAAAAACGAAATATCAATTCAGCATTTATGGTAAACCTTAAGGAGTCAGGATACCTTTTTTGGTAACATTATGCTTTCGAACTAACCATGCTTCAATTAGGACTTTAAAGGGTTGTAACGTGGCCTGGTTCACGGTTTAAGAAACAAAGGATAGTGGCTCAAAGTTTATTTGTACCCATCCCAATCTTCGTGATGTTCTTCGATCCTATACTCAGTTAACTTTGCATTTAAATTCTAGAAGAGCTTGAAGTCATAAATTTGACATTTGATGATGGTTGAAGCACCATAAGTTTATTTGGACAGGTAGTCATCCTTTTTTGTAATTTTTTCTTTTGTCGAGGATTTGTAGTGACCTTGTTTTTGACTTTGTTGTCCCTAACTTTTGCCTGAACTGCTTATTTTGAGATTACAGTCAGCGGGATATTTCCATTTTTCGATAAGTCTCCTTCATAGGTTTTGACTTAACATTTCTCTTTTTCTTTTGATAGATGTTGACTGTCTGTCTTAACGGTTACGGGAACCTATCAATATTTGTGTAAAAGCATACTGGCATGATTGAATTAACTGAGTAACTACCCTGCCCCGGGTTATGATTAAGGGTTTAATCTGTATGGAAAAAAAACTTCTACTTCTTAGGCTCAAAGGGGTTGACGAGGGATTAATATCCTTATATCTCCACTATTTAGGAATTGAAACAATGCCTTTACATCGTCAGCATAGTCCGTTTAAAAGCACACTGTAAGAGGTTGTGGTATCATTTTCGTCATCCTCCCTCAAAAGGCATACAGCTTTGGCGGGAGTTGAGTATCATAAAACATATGCAGAGTAAATACATAATTTAAAATGAGTGATAGTGAAATAATTTATTCAAGACAAACATATGCAATGCACTGATGATGATTATTAAAATAGATAATGTCTTTCATAAGTCGAATGCTTAAACAAACATAATAGAAATTGCGCATGGAAATGAGTCTAATGATTAAAAAGTTCATCCTTCTAGACATTAATCAGTCTTGTCATGATTAGGCATGGGAGAAGTGATCACTACAGGAGTCTTGGGAGGGCTGAATTCGATTTCCCAAGCATCAATCATATCTTGGATCTTATTCTTCAATAACCAACAATCATTCGTCTCATGTCCAGAGCTATTGGAATGATATGCACACCTCGCATTGGGTTTATAGCTAGGAGCGGAAGTGTTGGGCTTCACAAGAGGATCCCTTACAGTAATCAAGTTTGCCTTCAGCAGATGTTGTAGTACCTGAGCCAGCGACATATTGATCTTTGTAAACTGACGCCTATTTGCACCTGGCTTGCTTCGTTGATGTGGAACTGCTTCAACAGGTAGGTCGCGTTCATTGCGACCTTTTTGGTTGTACATAGCATTAGCCATATGAGGCTTCTCAGGTGAGTTGAAGTTAACGATCTCGTCCTCAATTAAGTCTTGGATCCTATGCTTCAATGGTCCACAATCTTCAGTATCATGACCAGGGTTGTTCAAATGATAAGCACATCTTGCATTATACTTGTACCCGGGAGCAGGATTGGTAGGAACTAAATATGGAGGCAATAGAGTTATCAAGTTCTGATTGAGCAGTTGTTGCAGAACTTGAGACAGCGGCATGTACAATGGAGTAAACGACCGCTTAGGTTTAGAGTTCCGATTATCTTTACTACCTTGAAGCTTATGTTGATTCTTCTCTTTCTCGATCAGAAGTGCCTTCAATTCTTCTTGCCCCTTGGCCAAGTTAAGGATCAGAGCTTGGAATTCAGCATTCTGAGCTTGGAGATTCCTGATAGATTGCTCGAGATCCATTTGTGCTGAAATAAACAATGAGAGAAGGATGAGAGACCCGTCATAGGAAACCTATTATGCAATGTTATGAATGCAGATGCAATGTTTTCAAGGATCTTTAAGAAATTTAGCTAGCAACGTCAGAAAATGATTTGGTTGCATCTTCATTTGAAGAACTCTGATTCTTGGATGCTCTTCTATGGGAATCAAGCTCACCATATCGAGTGGGTCATCGCCTCTGATTCGGGATAATCCTTGAATTGGAAGGTACATGGCTAGAGGAAAATAAATCCTCTTTCCCCTTGATAGGTACTGAGTCTCTGAATGGGAAGGTATGTGGCCAAAGGAAAATAAATCCTCTTTCCCCTTGATAGGAATTCAGTCCTTGATAAGAGCACCTGAAATTATGCGCCCTAAATCCCTAAGATACTTGAAAGGGTTAGTTAAATCATGTTATGCTTATGATGTCATGATGTCATGATGTTATGCGAATGCAATGCATCAGGCAAAGCGTAAGATAGTAAGGACGAGTGAGTCCCACAAGAAAAATCTGCAAGAAAACCAAAGGGTTAGTAGCAAGCACAGACAAGTCACACAAGTGTCCTTAGATTTAAAGGCTTGCATGAAGTTTGTAGGTAAGTACCCTCCCCACTGAAGTTTAGTTGGATCAACCTGTCCTATAATAGTAACCGGGTTCTATGGTGCTCATATCCCTGATCTTTCTCACGGGCATTGTCTTAACATGGCACTCGATCGGCCAGCCAAAAGCATCCCTAGAGTCCAATCTCAATGAGTGTAGCATCGAGTATCCACCGGCTTCAGTCAGGAATCCAAAGCCAGCTATCTCGCTACTTCCTATAGGCTAAAGTCAAGTTCAATGCGCGCCGTAAGTCTCTATCTCTCCCGTGCATCAACCTGGCCAAAACAAACTAACAACCAGCGCATAAAACGACACTTTTATAATACTCAAAACACATTAAAATGCAACAAAGCCATACAACTGAAAAACAAGAAACTTACTTTAAAAACATATGCCAATGCCACTTAGTATTACCAAGATTACTAATTTCGGTCGGAAAAAGGTGCGGAAACTTACTAGAAATGGTGATCGATCATTCAACTAGGGTTCTAAGGGAGAATTAGTGCTTATGACACCACGCGGCAGCCAAATGTCTCCTCGATCATATTCAAGGTCCATCAGGACAAACCAAAGTGTCGCACTAACGGTGGCCACCAGCTCAACCACAACGATACATGTCGTACAACCTCCCTGGTCTCTTGCCACATACCTAAGGTACACTAGATCCGGGTGTAGGATCTTTCACACAAGAGCACTCCCAAACAGTACCCTTAAAAAAAAGCAAACAATACAAAAAATTTAAAGTGATCCTAAATGATCGGTCACCATTTCTACCTAATTTCTATCATGGATCCGGTCTAAATTTGTTGATTCGGTAACACTTTGATCAATGTTTTATTGTTTTTGTTTAAGTATTTCATGTTTGATTGTTTTTATGTTTACTTTGCATTATGTTTTAATTTAAGTTAGGGTTAAATAAGTTTTTGGTCCCTGTAAATATCTCAAATTTCGTTTTTAGTCCCTATAAAAAAAATGTCGACATTTAGTCCCTATAAAATTACTTTTTCATTCACCTTATAGTAGATATCACCTAGGACTAGGGATACCCTATAATTACCACATAATCTTGATTATATAAAAGTTTGGTTTCAATTTAGGTTCCTAAGGACTTAGGATTTAGGTTGGAAGACCAAAGGTTTCCTCACTAAGGACTTAGGAGGAAACACCCTAAGGATGTGGTAACTGAATGTTATGAACTTGTTGAAGAGATCTTAATTCTAAAAGTGTTACATGCCAAATCAACCACTCACCCTAGCATCTCATATATTTGATAACAAAACTCAATTTATTTTTCTCATTATTTTTCTTTGCAAAGATTAAATTCCCCAAAACCAAAACATTAGTTTTTGTTCAATTGAATTATATTTTACGAATCTGTATTTCCTACGCAGTCATTGAGATCGACATTCGGGGAATTTCCCCTATTATTACTACAGAGGCAAAAATAGTACACTTGCTATTTTTCCGATCAAGTTTTTGGCGCCGTTGCCGGGGACTGCCAAAATACGGATTTTTAACTTAAGTTCAATTGAAATTTTGTTGCTCTGCGACTAAAATTTTATTTTCTGCATTTTTTTTTCTTTTATAATTTCAACTAATCTGCGCTAATCTTTGTATGCGAGGAAAGTCCTCTGCTGATTTATCTTTTGACGCAGAAATTGAAAGAACCTGGCACGCAAGGCGTAGACAAGCTCGTCAAGAGAAACTTGAATCCGAAGAAGTTGTGACAGTTCATTCAGATTCTGAAAGTGAAGAGGAAGTTATGGGCGAGAATCCACCTCCACCAGAGAGACTTCTCGGAGACTATGGTGCTACGAACACACCGGGTGGTAGACTAACAATTGTCAACCAACCGGTAAATGTGGCAAATTTTCAATTGCATCCGAGCACAATAAATCAGCTGGAAAGAAAACCTTTCACCGGAAAGGTTAATGAAGATGCAAACAAGCACCTACAAAGATTTCTTACCATGAGTACAACGTTAAAAATTGAAGGGCATACAGAAGAGGCAAAGAAGCTGAGAATGTTCCCGTTCACCTTGGCCGAAGAGGCAGAAGAGTGGTTCTATTCTCTACCAGCGGGTAGTATCACATCGTGGGAAGAGATGGAAAAGGCTTTCTGTTGAAAGTATTTTTGGGTAAATATTTTCGGTAATATATCGTATCCACAAGGATTGGTTAATATCACTGCCGTTCTATAGTTAATTATTTTGAGTTAGAAAAAGTAATTGGATTTGTTTTATGATTATGATACTATCAAATTTAAACAATAATTTAACTGCAAATAATGAACGTTTGTTAACGATTAAGGAAGTATGTTGAGCTTTAGGGTTCATCAACCTATTCCTATACAACTTATCAATTAATTCACAATTGAACAATCTTTTGAATTACTATCTTCACTTATCCTCAAATATGATTCCATGTCTACAAATCAAATTAGATAAACTTTTACCGGTATGAGATTCGATCTCTCCAAATATCAATATCGATAATAGTAATAAGGAACGATATTTATGAAAACTCAATCACAATTCCATCTCTGCAAATTGAGATTGAATCAATATAGGAACCTAGGGCAAAAGTTAAAATCCTTTCTTTCGATCAAAGATTCAACAATGGTGTAAATTAAAAACAAGGTTTCTTATTGATAATAAATTCAAACAATTGTTCATAGGAAAGAATCAATGATATTGTATATTCATAGGTTAATTACTACCTTAAACTCAACAAGAGAAATTTAGCTCTCCATAGACATGAAGAACACACAAGGATTAATGGAGGGATTCATCTTCATCAATGGAATGTCTTCGATTGGTAAAGAATTGGCCTTCAATTGTTGTTCTTGATTGCAACCTCAGAATGCTCTCCTAATTTCGCTCACAAAGAGATCTCCTTTCACTTGGAAGCTAGGGCTTTTATTTATAAGTTTTGTGCTTTTAACGCCGAGGCCGCGGCGTGGCGACGAATGTGCGCGGCGCGCTCAGAAACAGAGATATTTTCGCGGCGCCAGCTAGAACTCCCGCGGCGCGCCTTTGTCAAACTTTGTCTTTTTGCTTTGCCTTTGAGACTTCCAGCTTTCTTTCCTCTTCATGTTCTTCTAAAACTCCATTTCAGCTCCAAACCTGCATCAATAGTACCCACAAGTGATTCGATTTGCTTTACACACGAACTAAACTTATTCAGTTCAATTCTTACTAAAAACCTATGGATCTATCACAATTTGCATTAGTTTAGAAACTAAATCACTTATATTAACACATTAATTTACCATTAATTTACTCCTAACAAACTCTCCCCAACTTAGAGCTTTGTTTGTCCCTAAACAAAATTACTTACCTCCAACAAAACATACCAACAGTCATGCAACAAGTTTTTCAAAAAGGTTTCTCAAGTGGTTCAATTTAGTAACCAAGTCAAAATACTCCTCCTTTTCCTGCAAACTCAGAACATACACATGAAACAAATTTTGAAAGCAAATTACCTCCAGAAGTTCAAAAAACTACACAATTGTAATTGAATCAGCACTAATCACTCTCATCAAAAAGTATGATGAATAAAAGAGGGGTTAAACACTCATCCAAACAATTAAATCAACAAAGATCCATATCATACGTTCACCAAATTGTTAGCATCAAGTCCTGTGGAATCTGAGAATCAGAAGGTCTTTCTCGGGTTGTAATGTGGTTTAAGATTCAAAGAAAAGAAGATAATCAAGGGTTGTTCCTAATCTAGGGAAGCATCCAAATCATAACTCGTTCCTTCTTCTCTATACTTTAGCTTTCTCACCCGTTCATCTTTTTTCATTCGTAGCTCGGTTTTTTTTTTCAACAACTATTAGATTCAAACGTTGTTCTTCTTCCCTTTTTTTTTCATCTATATATTTTTTCGAGCTACGAATTTCTTTTGTCCTTCACCAATTACCACTTTTACTTACTTTTCCTTGGACTGTGACTCTCCCCAACTTGGAGATCAACCTGTACTTAGATTATGTGAATGCTCCCCTACTTTCTAAGAAAGGTCAAAGAGAAAAACACATCCCCCAATTTATGGTTGATGGTTCGAAACAAAACTTTTTATTGAGATCAAAACTCACCAGGTATTTTCCTTGGTGCATATTATGATGCTTATCTTGACCTCAGGCTCAAAGAATGGTTATCAAAGGATCACACTCTCACAGAAGAAAATAAGTTTTACCTTGGAATAGGCTAAAAGAACTCTCAGATTCAAACAAGTGCCTAAATCATTTTCACAGATTTCCACAAACGATGCAACAAACGGTTTAGCATGATACAAACAAGTCAAAACAATTGATGGTCTCCTGCATATAGTAAACAATGGAAGGCTTTCCTCACAATGGTTAAGGCTAAACCGATCCAATAAAATAGTGTACCATAAAGAACTTCTGTTAAGTATTTACTAACAACCTAAATTTCATGCACACATTAGGAGTTTGAGTTCAAAAATCCGTACCTGCTTTGTCACTTTATTGAAAAAGTAAGTGAACTAAAAAATTTCAAAAATTTTCACTTCACTCACTACCACTTTCACGCATGTTGCTCCGTTGTTGGTGCTTTGCTTGAGATTCTCATTCTGTTGTGGGACTACTTACTCTAAATCGAAATAGATAGAAAAGAAACAAACTAATTGCAATGCATAACAAAAACTTTAAAGAAATAATAAACAGAAAATTGAAAAATGCAAAAGAGTAAATCCACCCCCAAACTTGAACTAAACATTGACCTCAATGTTTCGTAACAAGCCCGAGAGGGTTGACTCACAAAGGGTATTGCAATATCAATTGCCTCTTCCTAGCTTTCACCAGAAAGGTTCCCTTATTATTTCCTGAAATAAAAATAAACAAAACAAAATAAAACATTAGAAGCGTGGTTTGCCTCCCACGAAGTGCTTCGTTTAACGTCGCATGGCTCGACGGTTCATGGTTGAATCATCAACCATTGTCTCGTTTTCTTGGCACTTTTCTTACCAATGTGAAGCCCCAAAAGTATTTCATGTTTGCTTGTTTGGTTTCTTCATCCTTAATTCTTACCACTTCAACTCGCGATCTCTCTTCCTTCATTTGTTTTTTCCTCTCCTCAAGAGAGATAACCTCCTTATCCGTTAATTTCTTCTTTTGTGAGAACCTATCCTTGATGAATTTGACACATTTTGGCTTTAACTCTAAACCTTCTAAAAATGGGATGGTGATTTGCAAACTGCTAAACATTTCCATTGGTTGAAAGCAATGACTCTCCTTCCCTTCTTTATTAGGAACTTGTGGAGGAAATAATTCCAATGAGAGTTTATGCTCATTTGCATTACTACTCATCTTCAACTCTAAGTCCACCATCTTCTCTTTTGAAAAAGTTTCAACTTTTGAAGTTTCTAACTCATTCACAACTTCTTTAATTATATCCTCCTTTTTTGTTCCTTCGACTAACATATCATCCACTTTTTTAGGAGGTCTTGGATAAGGTAGCTTCATTGAGAGCTCATACTCAACTTCTATATTTTTCTTGATGTTTAGATACTCTATATTATCCTTTTCAACAACATCTTCCTTGTTATCAATTTCTTAATCAACCACTTTTACACTCCTTATAGAAGTAGCATTGCAGGTTTCTACACAAGTAATAGGATTTTGAAAAGTTGAGGTCTGACTCACGTTTTGCTCGGTGAAGAATTTGGTAAATTGAACATCTTGCGTTTCCTGGTTTTGTTGAATGGCTAAAGAGAATTGCATGAATTGATTCATGGTTTCCTCTAACTCAGTGGGTCCTCTTTGATAACCTTGATTATAATGTGAAAGCCCTTGTTGTTGGTATTCATGGTTAGCCATCTGATACTCCATCGTATCTTCCGGTATGCCCCATCTGATATCATGAAACTTACTAACTTGAGGTGTGAACTGTGACACACTTTGAAAGAGATACTCCATTTGTTGAAAACGGATCTCGTTTTGAGCATGAATCGCGTCATTTATATTTGGGTCGAACATTCCGACAAACAAACATCTACAAAACTAGCAAACAAGTGAAATAACAAGAAAAAAAATTTATATAAAAAATCAAAATTAAAAGACTATTGCAATAACAAAATCTAAAATAAAGTAATTAACTAAAAATCTAAAATAAAGGAGCTAAATTAAAAAAATCTAAAATAGAGTAACTAACTAAAAATCTAAAATTAAGTAGCAAAAAAAAAAAATTCTAAAATTAAGTACTAAACAAAAATTCTAAAATTAAGGACTAAACAACTAAAAATCTAAAATAAAGGAACTAAACTAAAAATCTAAAACTAAGTAACCAAACAAAAAAAAATCTAAAATTAAGTAAATAACTAAAAATCTAAAATTAAGTAATTAACTAAAAATAATATTTCTTTCAATCTCGGGATCAAAAAGAATTTGATCGCTGGAAACTTTGCTGCGCATACACTAAATCTGCAAAACTAACAAACGAGTGAAACAACCAAATCGATAAAATAGTAACAAAAACTCAAAATAAAAACTATTGCAATGCGTGCAATATTGACACCAATCCCCGACAACGGCGCCAATTTGTTGAAAGTATTTGTGGGTAAATATTTTCGGTAATATATCGTATCCACAGGGATTGGTTAATATCACTGCCGTTCTATAGTTAATTATTTTGAGTTAGAAAAAGTAATTGGATTTGTTTTATGATTATGATACTATCAAATTTAAACAATAATTTAACTGCAAATAATGAACGTTTGTTAACGATTAAGGAAGTATGTTGAGCTTTAGGGTTCATCAACCTATTTTTATACAACTTATCAATTAATTCACAATTGAACAATCTTTTGAATTACTATCTTCACTTATCCTCAAATATGATTCCATGTCTGCAAATCAAATTATATAAACTTTTACCGGTATGAGATTCGATCTCTCCAAATATCAATATCGATAATAGTAATAAGGAACGATAATTATGAAAACTCAATCACAATTCCATCTCTGCAAATTGAGATTGAATCAATATAGGAACCTAGGGAAAAAGTTAAAATCCTTTCTTTCGATCAAAGATTCAACAATGGTGTAAATTAAAAACAAGGTTTCTTATTGATAATAAATTCAAACAATTGTTCATAGGAAAGAATCAATGATATTGTATATTCATAGGTTAATTACTACCTTAAACTCAACAAGAGAAATTTATCTCTCCATAGACATGAAGAACACACAAGAATTAATGGAGGGATTCATCTTCATCAATGGAATGTCTTCGATTGGTAAAGAATTGGCCTTCAATTGTTGTTCTTGACTGCAACCTCAGAATGCTCTCCTAATTTCGCTCACAAAGAGATCTCCTTTCACTTGGAAGCTAGGGCTTTTATTTATAAGTTTTGGGCTTTTAACGCCGAGGCCGCGGCGCGCTCAGAAATAGAGATATTTTCGCGGCGCCCGCTAGAACTCCCGCGGCACGCCTTTGTCAAACTTTGTCTTTTTGCTTTGCCTTTGAGACTTCCAGCTTTCTTTCCTCTTCATGTTCTTCTAAAACTCCATTTCAGCTCCAAACCTGCATCAATAGTACCCACAAGTGATTCGATTTGCTTTACACACGAACTAAACTTATTCAGTTCAATTCTTACTAAAAACCTATGGATCTATCATAATTTGCATTAGTTTAGAAACTAAATCACTTATATTAACACATTAATTTACCATTAATTTACTCCTAACACTTTCCTGAATGAATATTTTCCAGCGTCAGTCTTTCTACGAAAAAGGTATGAAATTCTGAACTTCAAGCAAAAGGAGGGTGAGTCTTTGGGCGATGCCTATAAAAGGTTCAAGAGGACTCTGGTGGCATGTCCAACACACAATATGGACAAAACTGAACAGATGCAAATGTTTGTCAACGGGCTCAGAATCAAGACAAAGCAGTTGATCGATACAGCAGCTAGAGGCTCAACAAATTTCACAACAGCCTCTGGTATCATCAAGATCATTGAAGCAATAGCTGCAAATGAGCATTTGGAGTTGTATGACCGGTGTACGAGAAAACCTGAAGGAGTCATTGATCTGAAGCTAGACACCAACAAAATTCGGGTTAAAGATGCTATAGCTGCAGAGGTAGAAAAGAGATTAAAGGCTATGAATATTGGTACTCAACAGGTTGCTCAAGTCCAACAAGCTCAACCTGTAATCTGTGAAATTTGCCAAGGCCCTCACCAAACTATGTGTTGTGTTGCTACTCCCAAGCAAATTGAAGAAATCAAATTCTTGAGGAAAAACAACCCGTATTCTAACACCTATAATCCAGGGTGGAAGAATCATCCCAACTTTGCTTGGAAAGATCAACAACAAATTCCTCAGAAGGCGAAGTGGGAAGTAGCTATTGAGAGATTGGTTGGACAATGCTCTTTGTTTCAAGAAGAAACTAGAAACAACCATAGGAACACCACAGTTTCGATAAAAAATCTGGAAGTTCAAGTGGGTCAAATAGCACAGCATCTCACTCTACAGGCACAAGGTACCTTTCCGAGTTCAACTGTGAAAAATCCAAAAGACGAAGAGAAGATTAATGCTGTTACTACAAGGAGTAAGAAAGTGGCAAAACCGGAAAAAGAAAAAGAGGAAATAGATGATCCCTTGGTGATTGAGGTAGATTTGGAGATAAGAGAGAATGTGAAAGAGCCCGAAATTGTGATACCACCGGTTAAGCAACTTGAAGAGAAAAATAAGAAAGATGCTAAACCGGCAATCAAGCTTCCTTTTCCTTCTAGAGTGACAAAGAAGAATTCAACAGAAAAGGATTTTGAGAAGTTTGCAGCCTTGTTTAAAAAATTAGAGGTTAATCTACCTTTTTTTGAAGCACTTGAGCAAATGCCTTTGTACAAGAAGTTTATGAAGGAGGTTATCGGTAAAAAGAGGCCAATGGGGGGAGAACCAGAAATTGCAACAGAAAAGTGTAGTATAGTCTCTCCAGCAAGGAAGATCCCCATCAAGAAGAAAGACCCTGGAGCGGCGGCGATACCATGCACTATTAAGAACAGAATGTTTAAAAAGATACTCATTGATTCGGGTTCTAGTGTGAGTTTAATGCCACTATCTATCTTTAAAAAGCTTGAATTGGGAAAGATAAGTGAAAGTGAGACAAAGTTGAAGTTCGCTGATCACACCATCAAGAAATCATATGGGATAGCTGAAGACGTATTGGTGGAGATTGACAAGTTTGTATTCCCTGTTGACTTCCACATCATGGACATTCCTGAAGATGAAGAAACTCCTATCCTTCTTGGGAGACCATTTTTGTTGACAAGTCGTGGCAACTTTGACATTGAGAAAGGGACTCTGACGGTGAAAGCCTTTAATGAAGAAGTAACCTTAAAGATGCTAGAAGTCAAGAAACAAAGTGAAGGTGTACATAATCAAGCTTCTGTTGGTATGATCGAAAGTGAGGGAGAATACAAAATCCCTAAACATCTCCAGGAAAAAGTTTCAAGCATAGCTTCTCAGGTGGAACTAGCTCATGTTGCTATCAAAAGTCCTAAGGTCGCTATAGAAGTTAAGAAGAAAAAGAAAGAAGAAAACCAAGGTGAGAAGATGAAGTTTGAAAGTAAGTTAAAGAGAAAAGTGGTCCATGCCTTTCATCTTCATGAGTTCTTGGTGGAGAAAGTAACAAGAAACAAGGTTTGGAGAAGGAAATACCCTCCATAATAAAGGGTAATGGACCGTCGAGCCATGCGACATTAAACGAAGCGCTTCGTGGGAGGCAACCCACGGTTTTAATAATTAATTTTTCTGGTTGTTTGTCTTATTTTCAGGAAATAAAAGAGAGCATCTCTTGTGGAAGCTAGGAAGTGATCATTGGAATGCAATACCTCTGTAAGCAACCTCTCCAAGGCTGGTTCTAAAACCTTGAGGACAATGTTTAGTTCAAGTGTGGGAGGGGTTCTTTTCATTTTTTTTTAGTTGTTTTTCCATTTTTGTTTTTGTTTGTGTGTTATGTTGACATTGTGTTATAGACCGACTTATGGATGCCGAATGAATGATGAATGGTATTTAGTGGATGAAAGGTGCAAACTGAACCTATCCTGAACCTATTCCCCCGAGGCACCCTGGAAGTTGATGCAGCCGAAAGAAAAGTAACTGTTGGATGCAACTTGCTGATACTGGACAAAGAGGATTGTATGGGGTACCTACGCCGGAAAGAAGCCACATGACACGAGGACTGCTTTGGAACCTGTAAGCTTACCCAACATGGTGAGGTTATAAAAAGCCAAACACAACAGATTATCATCATGAGAGTTCATTCAGGTATGACTTTATCATTCTAATTTTGCGTATGTTCTACTGACACAGCATAATATGAGGACACACACTGAGGCATTTGTTTGTTTTACCACCTGAGCCTTTCTAGCCATCAAAATTATATGTTTATCCATTGTTACCCCAGTTGAGCCATATCCTTTTAATTTTTATAACCATATATGTAACCCGCAGCCAAACACTTCCAACCCTTGCTCGGCATAAATGTTGTGGTTTTCAGAGTTGTACTAAAATCTAAGTTTGGGGTAGTAATCATCAAGGAAGAGGGCAAGTAAAAAAAAATGAATATAAAATTTTTGAGACATATGAATGTATGTCCCATAAAAAAAGAAAGAAAGAGAAAAACTTGCCCGAATGAAAGACTCAGTTACATTAAGCACTCACGGAAGAATGAGTGAAGCAAAAGAGTCTAAGTCGAATAAATTCCCAATGTAACAAGTTGAGCACAATTACGAGAAACACAACATGAATGTTGAACCCAAAACCAATTATTTATCCATTTCCTAGTGTATCCCACCGTACCTAAACCCCATTACAACCCAGAAGACCTCGAAAAGTGTGTGAACTTTGTTAGTGTAGTGTAG
Organism: Vicia villosa; assembly: GCF_029867415.1. Classification (NCBI taxonomy): domain Eukaryota; kingdom Viridiplantae; phylum Streptophyta; class Magnoliopsida; order Fabales; family Fabaceae; genus Vicia; species Vicia villosa. Next base: position 55,427 of record NW_026706224.1, on the reverse strand, counting down.
GTAGAATTTATTCAAAATTAAGAGTTGATATTGCATACCTTTATTTTGTGAGTGCAAAACACTTTAACCTTGAGAGATTTGGCGAGAAGTATGAAAAAGCTTGCAGGTAAAAAGGTACTCTGATGTGGAAGTGTGGTAGAAAGTTTGGTTCGGCAAGCCAGAGATTCTAATAGAAAGGTAGACGCAAGTTGCGAATAACATCGGCAGTGTTGTGGAAAGAAAAATCCAGGGTGACCTCTGTTTGGTCTCTTGCATCGCTTGAGGACAAGCAATGAGATAAGTTTGGGGTTGTGATCGGTCACCATTTCTACCTAATTTCTATCATGGATTTGGTCTAAATTTGTTGATTTGGTAACACTTTGATCAATGTTTTATTGTTTTTGTTTAAGTATTTCATGTTTGATTGTTTTTATGTTTACTTTGCATTATGTTTTAATTTAAGTTATTTAGATTCTTTTGATGCCGTTTGGTTAGTTGTGTACGAATTTCAGGTTTGAACAAGTCATCTTAAATGTTAAAGCAACTATGAAGGAAGGAGAGGCAAGAGAAAGATGAAAATTCAAGGTTCTGGGGTCTAACACGGCCGCCCGTGCTTCCACGCACGGCCCGTGTCAGGAGAATGGCACTCTCCATACAAAATCCAGGGACCACGCACGACCGCCCGTGCTTCCACGCACGGCACGTGTCAGGATGGCTGGGAGGAAAAATAAAAATAAAGAGCAGCACGGTCGCCCATGCGTCCAAGCACGGCCAGTGCTGCTGTGAGCGTGAAAACTTCCAATTTTAGGGCTTTTTCACTAAATCTCCACCTTGAGGGTACTTTAGACATTTCATTTGCCTGAGGTTTGTTCCTAGACTATTTAGTTTAGTTTGGGAGAATTATTTTGGGACTTTTGGAATCATGCGATAGAAAATCACAGAAGAGAGAAGATAGCTTCATCAAGGGTTTCGGAGACGGAGAGATTCAACGGTGGACACCATTGAAGATCAAAGTTCCCAATTATCTTTGTAATGTCTAAATTATTTACTTTGTCTTTCTTGAATATTATGAGAGGCTAAACCCCCCAATGCTAGGGGGGTGGTCCTGATTTGGTTTTTGTAATAACGATGAATTTGTGATTTCGTCAATATATTGGTTTATATTATTCAGTTAAATTATGCAATGTTCTTCTTGTTTTCTTTATTGGTCAAATAAGGATTAATCTATGGCTAACAAATACAGGACTGTAGTTGTTAGGGTTTGTGTATAATTTGATTATAGTAGATATCACCTAGGACTAGGGATACCCTATAATTACCACATAATCTTGATTATATAAAAGCTTGGTTTCAATTTAGGTTCCTAAGGACTTAGGATTTAGGTTGGAAGACCAAAGGTTTCCTCACTAAGGACTTAGGAGGAAACACCCTAAGGATGTGGGAACAGAATGTTATGAACTTGTTGAAGAGATCTTAATTCTGAAAGTGTTACATGCCAAATCAACCACTCACCCTAGCATCTCATATATTTGATAACAAAACTCAATTTATTTTTCTCATTATTTTTCTTTGCAAAGATTAAATTCCCCAAAACCAAAACATTAGTTTTTGTTCAATTGAATTATATTTTACGAATCTGTATTTCCTACGCAGTCCTTGAGATCGACATTCGGGGAATTTCCCCTATTATTACTACAGAGGCAAAAATAGTAAACTTGCTATTTTTCCGATCACTAAACTTTAAGGTAACCCCTCTTTTATTCGAAAGCATCCCTAGCAGATTCGCCAATTCTGTAATACGGTGAACTGAATTTATTTGAAATGTCGCGGTTAAGCAAGAGTCGCCATCAACTTTTATTTTATCCAATTTATAAAAAGGCTAAAAGAACAGGAAAAGACCTTTTAAAAAGATTGAGTTTGGGGGGTAAGTTATACAAAGGGAAGGATTAAGGAACCCTTTGTATCCATGGTTATCCATGGGCTCTTAATTGCTTAGCTCACTTTTTGTTTTCAAATTGTTTGAAAGAGTGTCGTGTGTGAATTTGAAAAGATTTCGAAGAAGAACTTTAGCTTGTTAATAAGCATAGTCTTTTTGAATTTGATTTTGAAAAGAGTGGGAAAAGGATTTTGAATTTAGAGCAAGCAATTAAAAAGCAATTACCCTAAGTTTTGAAATTTGTTCTTTTAGCTTTTCGGGCGAAAGGGTCTATCCATACCATAAGAGGGCAGGAAGTCTTTCAATTGGATGTTAAGGGTCATCGAGATATCGTTCGCCATAAGACTGTCCCTTGACATAAAGAGGGCAGGTAGTCTAAGGGAAGGATATAGTAGTCATTAATCTTTTTAGGCATCATGCGAGGATACCTTAGCAATGGGGACAATCATCTTTTACCTAGGCAACTTCGAGGGACTAGATGATTTTCAATCTCTTTAGGCAACCTTGCTTTAGGTATCCTCGGAATCGAGGGACTTGACTATTTAGTACAATTAAAGGCAACAGGCAACAATTAAGGCAACAAGGCAACCAGAGGGATTACCCTAAAGGTGTGTGGGTGCACAATCACGTGGTTAACTTCGATGATATTTATCTTATAATTAGTGATCTAAGTCATTTAACAAGGCTTGCACTCTCTAGGATTACTAACCACTGCAATTAATATTACAGAAATTAAAGGCAGCAAATAAATTCCTACACTATTACAATAAACACCTGCGGGGAGGGGGAATTACAATAAAAACCTGTAGGGGAATGCAGAAATTAAAAGGCGGAAAGTAAAGGCAGAAAATAAGAAAGAATAACAATCAATTTACACATCTTCAGCCTTGATCTTTCTCGAACCTTCATTTGACTTTGAACATCTGAGAATTAAACGGACAATAATATGGGTGAGTGTAAGAGGAATTCCTTGGCATTGAAAACAAACCCATTTAACCTATAAGGCAAAAATTAAAAGATAAAATAATATTTAAATGAGAAAAAGATTAGAACTTAGCTTTTTGATTGGCATGGCGCGTAGCTGAAAGATCTTTAATTAACCCTGAAAATTGGGCACGAAGAAGAAAAATGTTAGTGCATTAAAGGCCTCAACAATTATAACGTGGCAGATCAAAAATAAAAATGATAATAATTTAGGCAAACAAAATAAAAAGGGCGGAGGCAAAAGGAAAACCCCGAATGGGGCAAAAGTTAACCAGATTAATAGAATAAAATTTAACCAAATTAATAGAATAAATAAAGGTCAGGCTGACCGTATAAGGCAAACAAAACAATTATTGATAAAATTATGGAAAAATCGAGTTTTTGATTAAAAAAAATAAATATAAAATTATTATAAAAACAAATTTATTAAATAAGTAAAGATAAATAAAAGAATAAAAAAGAATTGTAATAGAAGAAAAAGAAACAAGAAACAAACAAAATATTTATGTAATTAATTAAAAAATAAAATAAAAGATTTAGAAAACTTAGCTTCGAATCCTGGTGGAGTCCTTGAGGGTGTATGGTGAGTCTTCAGTGTTTGGGCGTTGGATCTAATCCTGTGTTGAATCCCATGGCTAAGAGATGGGGTGTATTATGGGCATACGTTGAAGGGCAACACTGGATCCACGTTGGAATATTTCTGAAAAAAGAATTATCACTCATGGGGATCGAACCCAGGACAATGGGGAACACACTCCTTTATATCTCCAATTGGTCTATGCATTGTTAGTTGTTATAGAAAGTATTCAAAACAATTATATAGGAAACAATATATTAAATGGGGAAATTAAATATTGAGTCAAACTGGGCCCACTGGACGCGCAGGGACCAATCATGATGAGAGAGGGAGTAAGGTGACCGCTGACTGGCCAATGGGAGAGGGAGAGAGAAGTCCAACATACTGACTAGCGAATAAGATTCGTCCACGCATGCGAAGAGAGAGAGAGAGAGAGTCATGGGGCTAGATTACTGTTCATCATCTTCTCCATATTACTTGCAGAATTTTTTGTGGAAATTACTGCAGATTTACCTGCGGTTTTCCATGGCTGAATTTTGGAAATTTCAAAATCATAAAAAAAACATTAGTAATCCATAAAACTTGCCCAAATACCCTAATGGGCACCTTACAAATTCAATGGTGCCATTAATTTGTTCTAAAAAGGGCACACACTTCAAAACCCTAGTCTTTCTCTCCTAATTTTTGTCCGCCTTGCTGAGTGTATGTTGTGAATATATAAGGGAGATTTTAGGTCAACATATTTGGAACAAAATCCATGATTGGAGGTTTGTATCTTTGATTGAAAATTTGCATGGATCTTTCTATTTTTTATTCAAATTCTATCTTCCTCTTTCCAATCTATTTTGCACGAAATTAGATCACCCATAATGTCTAATTGGTGATTGGATTTGATTAGAAAAATCTCTCCCACCAAATCTTTGAATATTATCTGAATTATTTGATTTTATACCATTTTTAAATGAAATAAAATCAATATAAAATAAAATAAAAGTCATAAATTCGTGGAATTAAGATTATATCTTCTTGATGACTTGGAGAACAAGATTTAGTCAAAATAGATTGGGCCCATTTGCAAGAAAACTCATTTTGGACCATATTCTTTCACATTTTTTCCTTTAAAAATGTCCAACTTTGACAAGGCATATCTCACTCAATTTTTAAGATATGGAGGAGTTTTAGGACTCTTTGGAAACCTCAAGATGTTCTCTACAAGCCACTTTGGAAGCGTTTTTTCATTTGAAGATTTTATCGTGATGATATGGGCTTTGACAAAAAATTGCTTTTGGTTGACTTCCAAAAAGGACCTGTAATGTTTTGATCCATCCCTCTCAGATCAAGCATTTCTAGCCTTGGCATGTGAGATAAAAAGTTGTAGAGAATTCAATTTTCTTCAAAATGAGCTTTGGATGGGAAATTTTTTATGTTCCATGTGAAAGTTATGGCTGGTCAAAGTTGGGTTGACTTTCTCCTTAAAAACCCTAATTTAGAAACTTAGGTTTTTAATGATTTCCTATCTTTTCTTGAGGAATCATGATCAATCCTTGATCAAATGATGAATGATACTTCAAAATAAAGTTTTTAACAAAAATCAGGAGTTTTGACTGTACTTTGACCCTAGTTGACTTTTATGTCAAATCAGTCGACTGTTGATTGTTTGAGTTGTTGACTGAGCAATCTTATGAATCAGGGCCTGAAACTTGGCATGAGGATCCTTTGAAGCATATGAGAGGCCATGGGATCCATTTGAGGTCTTAGAACTTTATTTTTCTTTGAGAGAATCAAAACCCTAGTTTAGAGGCTGTTGTTTAGGAGAGAGACTGCATGCTTCCTTCTTGTGTATCTTTGAGCATTTGAAAGTTAGATAGACTGAAATATGAATAAATATTATGGGCAAATTTTGGGGTATGACAGATGTCGCGGGGAAAAATCGTTATCTTTTTTCGGGATGAGACACCTGATGCCTTCTTTGGGCTCGAGTGCTCATAAAAATGATTTTTCTTTATTTCGACCAAACTTTTTATTGTTTGCAAAGTAGGAAAAGGAAAAAAGCTGCAATAACCTTAAAAGTGGGGGGAGAGATCTTTGGGTAAGAGGGTTGGTTATACGAAGGGAAGGTATTAGCATCCAACGTATCTATAGTACTCTATAGGTTTCTTTGTTTTGTTTTTCATTTCATGTTGTTGAGAGGTTCTGTTGTGAGATAGGTGGGAAACTAAGGTGTTTGTTTAATTATGCTCGCAAAGATCATCGCGATCCTCTGCATACATATCCCTTAGAGGGAATCATAGCATCTGTAGCTCGGGGTCTACGGGTGCTAAGGTTTGAGTGGTTTTTTTGTTTTGTTTTGCTGGCCAAGGATACGACCTTGTGCCTACATATTCTCAAAGGGATGTTGAGAAAGTCAGAGCAATCGTAGTTCCCACTTATGCTAGTGGAAGCAAAGGAAAAGAGACAAATGTCATATAAATGTTCGATGTATCTAATCTATATCATCACATACATCTGTTTGATGTTTGTTTGAAAATCTTTTCATTATAAGCCCTGGGCCATGCCACTTATGGCGCTTAGAATGATAAAGATGTTTTTGTTTGTTTAACCAGCCTTGTGGCAAAAACTTTCAATGAAGTCAGCCTTGTGACAAAAAGTTTTGATTAATCAGCCAGCCTTGTGGCAAAAGTTTCAATGAAGTCAGCCTTGTGACAAAAACTTTGATTAATCAGCCAGTATGGTGGCAAAACAGTTTGATTGATTAGCCAACCTTGTGGCAAAAAAGTTTGATTGATTAGCCAGCCTTGTGGCAAAAAAAGTTTGATTGATTGATTGTTTGTGATGATATAGAAGAGATACTCCTATCATAGAGATGATAAATGTCTAATCTCCTAGGGGATTTGATTTGGATATTGGGGATGCTTATAAGAAGCCCGTGGGTCCTTGTACGAAGCCCAAGAGGAGGCTATCCGAGGGTCCTTGCATTGTAAGACCAAGAGGAGGCTATGGGAGGGACAATCCAGGGTCCTTGCGTTGTAAGCCCAAGAGGAGGCTATGGGAGGGACAAGTCGTTTGTACAAAGCCCAAGAGGAGGCATGGTATAGTTGGTTTGAGCTCTTAGAGCGATTTCACCGGGAAACCATACTCTATGTCCTAACCTAAACTAGGGAGATTCTTTGCACGAAGCCCTATAGGAGGCTATGGGGAACCTAGTGTTGTACTAAGTTGAACAAGTATATATAACACAATTACAAACATGAACAAGTACGAACAAATATGAACAAGTACATGAACAAATATGAACAGTTATATATATATATATATATATATATATATATATATGAAAAAGTGTGTGTATATAATGGAGTTTATGAAGGAAATATACCTGTAATCATGATCCATTTGCATACACGGGGGCTCGGGACTTATACTCGGGGAGAGGCCCATTGAGTTCATTCAAAGCTATGTAAAAAAATATTTACAAAAGGGCTTGGGACTTATACCTACATGGAGGCCCATGGTATTTTTGGGAAGATTTAAAGAAAACCTTCATTTTTGATTAGTTATTCGAAGTTAAAAAACAAAATAATCGAGGTATGTACAAAAAGGTGTACAATGAAATACCTAATTTCATGTACGGGAATGGGACTTATACCTATGTGGGGGCCCATGTTTTATTTTATAAAACATGGTTGATTGTTCTATTTACAGACGCGTCGTTTGTTGTTTTGAAAACAGTTTGAAAAGTATTGTTTTGAAAGAGTTTTCTGTACAAAGAAAAACTGTAAAAAGAAAGAGGAAAGGGACTTATACTCTCTAATATTCGAGAGGCCCCACATCGTTTTGAAAATCAATTGATCAATTAAAAAGATTTAATCAATAGTTTCCTTTGAAATCAAAAAGAAATGGTTTATTGTGATTGCTTGTTTTTTTTTTTAAAACGATTTGAAATTTTGAAAGAAATTAAATTAATTAAGATAAACAAAAAGATTACACTTAATTAAAACCTAAATGATTAGGGTTTGATCACAAAATATTTACAAGTGATTAAGTTTGAAAATCAAATGAAAAACAATATTTTAAAGTATTAAAAAACACTTAAAACATGTCATTTTAAACTTAATTAAAAATGTATTAAATAAATATATTTTTGTGATTTTTTTTTATATTCATAAAATATATATATTAAATAAGAGGTGTGCAAAAAATGAAGTAAAAATGAATTGATTTGAATGGTTAATTAATTGAATGAAGTTGTTAAGAAAATGAAGAAAAATAGTTGTAAAAAATTTAGTTTTGTCCCCACAAGGACTTGAACTCACGCCCTCTCTCTCACCAGCCAAAACACTTGCCAACTGAGCTGCGCGCGCAGCTTGTAATACACACGTTTCCAACTGATTATATTTTAAACTCAACATTTGAAATTTCTGAACCAAAAATGGCGCCAAGAACACACCTTCAACTGAATTTTGAAAATCTCCAAAACTGTGTTGTTTTGATCAAGTAAAGGGTCTATGTCACTCGGTTTTTCACGAGGAACATGATGGTAACCTCACAATTCATTTATTTTTGCTTTAAGGTGATCAATTTTGTGATGAACACGAAGAACCCTAAAACTGAAATTCAATGTGAAATCGTGTATGTGCAAGTTATGATGCAATTGATTGAGGGTTAATGATCCTCATAGGTGCAGAAACAAGATGGTATGTTCATATCTCATTTATGATGCATGGAGAATAGAGTTTGAAGTTCATGAGGCTTACCTTTAAAAACGGCCAAACTGGGAATCGAATTCTGAGTTAGAGGTGTTGCAGCTGCTTTGTAATGATCTGGATAGCTTCAATGATGATTATGGAACATGTCTGGATGCTTGGAACCACCTGGATTCATCTGAGCATGACCATGGTACCCGATCTGCATAAGCTTCAAGAGTGAATCGAATTTGATGATGGAGAGGTTACAGGTCATATGTGAGTGTTTGGATCATTCATATGAAGTATATGGAAGGTGTTAGAAGTGGTAGATTGGACAGAAATGAGCTTGGGTGAGATTTGGCATGATAAGGCTCAATATGTGTTCATATGGAAGTGGGGTAGTGATTCTGAGATTTGAAGTGTTTTGGGGTGTATGAATGGATCAAGCACATCCCATATGATGTTTATGAGTTGTGGGAAGCATTACTTCTACAACTTTGTTGATATCAATGCCATAAAGATCTTTCTGATTGGAAATCCTGTTCCGACTTTGCTTGGTGACATGTATTTCTCTGTCCATCATAGGAATCACCAAGGCGGTGGAATCATTGTATGTTGTGCACCTTTATTGTTCAAATGGATTGTTTCACACTTACCTGAGTCTCCTATTTTCACGGAAAACCGAGAAGGTTTGCGTTGGCCTCGAAGACTTATGTCTCTTACTAATAATGATATTGATTGGTATACCTTGGCTCGCTGTGGTACAGAAACCATTGAAAGTTGTGGAGAGTTCGCCAACGTACCCCTCATTGGTACACAAGGAGGAATTAACTATAATCCGGTCCTAGCCCGACAACAACTCGGGTATGCAAATTCAGTTAAACCTGTTGGTCCCTCAGTGGAAGGATACTTCTACCGAGAAGGGGATAATCCTAAAAGGTTGAAAGCGAGAATGGTGAGAGCTTGGTACGACGTCCGATGGAAAGAAAAAAGGTGAGGAAAGAAATTGCATTGCCATGGACGCCTACACCTGCTGGGTAAAGAAAAGATCCAAGGAGTTCCAAATGTCTTATGCTTATGAAAAACCCATGTTTCCTGCAGTATCTCAACGACCCAACATTCCCACTATGGAAGAATACCAAGACACTTTGGCTAAGATGAGAATAGAAAAAGAGGCTTGGGAAGAAAAGTTTCGTAGAACTGATGTGGAGAATAGAAAGTTGAAGAAAAGAGTGAAAGATCACGAAGAAACTCTCTATTATCAAGATGGATGGCTCATGAGCAAAGATGAGAAGATTCGCCAGAAAGACGCTGCAATCAAGAGGTACATCAAAGAAAGCAAGAAAAATCTTGAAGGCTCGACAAGCAACGCTCCGACTCTTGATGATTGGAAGAATATTGTTGACAAGCTGAGGACCGAAAAGGCCGAATTGAAAGCTCATTATGGGAAAGAAATCATGAAGCTCAAGCTGCACAATGCATTTGGTTCTTCGTCTGATGAAGATGCTTAGGATTGTTTAGCTTTTTTATTTATCACTTGCTTTTGTAAGGAGCTACGCTCCAATGTTGTAACATTTCCCATTTATTCAATAAAAGATTTGTTTGTGTTCAAATGTTTGCAAGGAAATAATCTCTAAAATGTTTGGAAAAATCATAAAATTTCTTTTTGCATACATCATTCTGCATGTCGAGTCTGTTGTATAGAGTCTCATCTTTTGGATCTTTCTCCAATAGATCGTCAAGCTGTCGCGTCTCAAAGTTTTTCGACCGCGCTCGCAATCAGATCACAGATACAATACTCGTTCAAGCAGAAGAAGAGTAATGGAACACTCTGAACAAGAGAATGTTGAGCTTCGTGGTACAGTGACCACCCTTCAGGAAAAGTTGGAAAGTCTCACTACTCTGGTTGACTCCTTAATGGCCGCACAGAATCAGCCGCCGCCACCTAACAGTCAAGCGACGTTAACATCTGAAGTCACTACTCCAGTTTCTACAGTTGCATTCGGTATTCCATATTTCTCCATGCCAGAAGGTTGGGGCCCGCCTTTCAGCTTTGGTACAGGTTTCCGTCATAATTTCTCTGGGGTTCAAACAGCTACAACTGAAGCGCCTGCTGCACAGGGTTCGGCGTTTATTCCACATTCAGGGGTAACTTTTTCCCAAATCACTATGGCACTTTCTCAACCCACTATGACAGTTCCGACCCCTACGGTTCACACAGTTCCTTATGGTGGCAATGAGATTTATCATGATCAGGATGATAGCATAAATCAGCGTAATCTTGTGGAAGATCTCCAAGAGCAGTTTAACAAGATGCAATTGGAAGTTAAAGCTATCCGTGGAAAAGATTTGTTTGGAAAGAATGCCCAGGAGCTATGTTTGATTCCCAGTGTACAAATACCTGCTAAATTCAAGGTCCCTGACTTTGAGAAGTACAAAGGTAGTTCTTGTCCACAAAGCCATCTTGTGATGTATGCTAGAAAGATGTCTACTTATGCAGATAATCATCAGTTGCTTATCCATTACTTTCAAGACAGTTTGACTGGTGCCGCACTGAAGTGGTACACAGGCTTGGATAGCACCAATATTCGGACTTTCAATGACCTATGTGAGGCCTTTGTCCGACAATACAAGTATAACTCGGATATGGCTCCAGATAGAGATCAGCTCCGATCCATGGCTCATAAAGACCATGAAGCTTTCAAAGAGTATGCCCAACGATGGAGAGAAACTGCTGCTCAGATTAATCCACCGTTAAAAGAGAAAGAGATGACAAAGATTTTCTTGAATACTCTCAGTCCGTTTTATTATGAACGCATGATTGCTAGTGCTCCAAGTGATTTCACCGAAATGGTAAACATGGGGATGCGTCTAGAAGAAGGGGTCCGAACTGGACGTCTAACTAAAGAAGGTGGATCTTCAAGCGGAACCAAAAAGTTCGGAAGTGGTTTCCAAAAGAAGAAAGAACAAAGTGTTGACATGGTATCCCAAGGGAGGCCAAGAGGAAATGTCAATCGTCCACGACAGGTAGCTGCTATTGCGCCAGTCGTTAACACAACACCGAATCCGGGATTTACCCCGCAGTTTCAACAACAACAGCCTCGACCACAGGCTCAGCAGTTTAACAATAATCAGAATCGTGTACAAAGAGCTCCACAGTTCGATCCGATTCCAATGACCTACACAGAGTTGTACCCTGCTTTGATTGAAAGAGGTCTTGTTCAAACTAAAGCACCACCACCAGTACCTGAGAAACTCCCATGGTGGTACAAAGCTGAGGTCTCATGCCCTTATCATCAAGGAGCACCTGGCCATGATCTTGAGCATTGCATAGCTTTGAAATACGAAGTTCAGAGGTTGGTTAGATCTAATCTCCTCTCTTTCAGAAACTTGAATCCAAATGTGCAAGCAAATCCGCTGCCCAATCATGGAGGGCATGTTGTAAACATGGTGTACGGATGTCCTGGTCCATACCGAATCTATAATATCAATTACTCAAGAGCCGATTTGGTACAAATGCACGCCACTCTCTGTCGAGGGCCGAGTTTTCGCCAGCATCACTATGGTTCCTGTAGCATATGTTGTGTAGATCCTCACGGATGTTCGATTGTGAGAAGAGATCTCCAAGTACTGTTGGATAATGGTACTATTCAGATCTACAAAAATAGGGATGAAAATGAATTTAACATGATAGGATGTTATCCGCATGAGCTTTTAGTCTCAGATATCAACTCGGAAATGCCTACAGTTAACGTCATCGTTCCTCATTTCAACATGCCTGAGCGCATGGAAGTTACTTACAACAAGCCGAAGGTTCCTATTGCTCCTTTAATCATTTGTCTACCTGGACCTGTTCCTTATGACTCTGACAAGGCAGTTCCATACAACTACAATGCAACAATGATAAAGGATGGACAAGAAGTTTCTTTACCTACTCTTTCATCTGTCGTGAACATCGCTGATGTGAGTCGAGTAACAAGAAGTGGACGTGTGTATACTCCACTACCTCCAAAGCAGCCTGTTGCTCCTGCAACCGGGCAAAATCCTGTGAATACACCAGTAGGGATTCCTGAGGAAACTCCTGTCAGTAATACAAACACTGATGTTGGTCAATCCAGTGGAACCAATGTGAATCCTGACTTTGATGAAATTTTGAAGCTTATCAAAAGAAGTGAATACAAGATTGTGGATCAGCTTATGCAGACTCCTTCAAAGATCTCAATACTTTCATTGCTTTTAAACTCAGAAGCCCACAGGGAAGCCCTGATGAGAGTCTTGGATCAAGCTTTTGTAGATCATGATGTGACTGTTGATCACTTTGATGGGATAATAGCCAACATAACAGCTTGTAACAATTTAAGCTTCTGTGATGAAGAACTCCCCGAGGAGGGTAAAAATCACAATCTTGCTCTGCACATTTCTATGAACTGTCAGTCAGACTCTTTGTCCAATGTGTTGGTAGACACCGGATCTTCCTTGAATGTGATGCCAAAGACAACTCTTGCTCGTTTGTCTTACCAAGGAATGCCTATGAAGTTCAGTGGTGTTGTAGTCAAAGCATTTGATGGATCGCGAAAATCTGTTATCGGCGAAGTCAATCTTCCCATGACAATTGGTCCACACACATTTCAAATCACCTTCCAGGTCATGGACATTCAAGCTGCTTATAGTTGTCTATTAGGACGACCGTGGATCCATGAAGTAGGGGCAGTAACTTCTACGCTCCATCAAAAGTTAAAATTTGTAACAAATGGAAAATTGGTAACAATAAGCGGAGAACAAGCCTTGATGGTGAGCCATTTGTCCAATTTCTCTTTTATCAGTGCTGATGATGTGGAAGGAACTCAGTTCCAAGGTCTCTCTTTAGAAGACGAATCTTCCAAGAAGAAAGCATCGATCTCTTCTTACAAAGAGGCGGTAAAAGTAGTGAAAGATGGAACTACCACTGGCTGGGGGCAAGTTGTGATCCCTACCAAGAATGAAACTAGAGCAGGTCTCGGATGTTCACCAACATTCTCAAATTGCACCAAGAAGGATGAAACCCTTCGTCCGATCAAGGAAACATTCATTAGTGGAGGATTCCTTAACCCGATTCTTCAAGAGGTTAATGTCCTTATCGAAGAATGTATCGAAGAAGGTCTACCCGATCCTGAAGAAGAATGGAAATGTTATCTCAATGACTCGGGATACATATCTCAGGAAGAACCATATCCTCCGTCACAGAAATCCAAAGGCAAAGAAATTGAGCCTGTTCCTGCAGAGATCTGGGACACCTTGGGACAACCAAGTGGAAAATTTGATTATATGGTGAAATATACTGCGCCTGAAAGTTCAAAGATTGCGATTGAGGATATCCAACCAACTGGATGGGGAGATCCCTTTGAATATAATAGTCAACCAGAAGAGGCTTATCAGCCTTGTCAATTTTCTCAGCAGCCTGAAATTACCGAAGATTTCGGCTTCAATGCATCTGCCAAGGTTTATAATCCTGAAGATGGTTATTACCACATAAATGCCATTTTTGAAGATGAAGGGGAAGATGGTCCCGCAATTGACTCAGAAAGTGTCGCTGACAATGAGTCTCTTCATCCTGAAGACTGGGAAATACATCCTGAAAATTCTTAAGATTGTGACTCGTCTTATGCTCTTCAAGAAGTAGAAGAAGACCGTTTCAACTCTACAAAGAACAAGGGTGACAAGCCAGGACCTTCAAATCCTGCTCGACCAGCGGTCAATGTCAATACTGGAGATAATTCTGAGGAGAATTTTCCTGAATACATAATACACAGAGGAGTTCATTGCTACTGGAAGGCTGTCGACGTTCCGAATGTTGTTCGCCGCTCAAAGTAATCACCTCGCTGTTATTTTGACCTCCTGCCTTGCCCAAAGCAGAGAGATGTTTTATAGGGCTTTGTTTTTAAATGTTCAGCCCAAATAACTTTGTGTATAGGGCTTTGTTTTAAAAGTTTCCCTCTTTGTCCTGCCCAAGACAAATGAGTTTGTGTTTAGGGCTTTGTTTCAAAGATGAATCATAAATAAAGTGTCATTTTGAATTCCCTACATTATATGTTTTATTTTTGCTTTTTTCTGGAAATGGTAATCCTAAAAAACCAAAATAAAAAAAAAAAAACTTTTTCAAAAAAAAATCTGCATACACTCTTGCATTCATAAATTTTCTGAAATAAATATAAATCACATGTGCAGATTTACTATTGATAAACCCATTGAATGCAATAACCCTATGCCCTCTCCCAACTTTGAGTTTCCTGTGTTCGAAGCCGAAGAAGAGGAAGAAGAGGAGATCCCGGACGAGATCTCTCGATTACTTAAGCACGAGGAAAGAGCCATTCTTGCCTCACAAAGAGCCTTTAGAAAAAATCAACTTGGGTTCTGAAGAAGACAAAAAAGAAGTGACCATTGGATCGCTGCTTAATGCTGATATCAAGAGTAAGTTGACAGACCTTCTCAAAGAATATGTTGACGTGTTTGCCTGGTCCTACCAAGACATGCCTGGGTTGGATACCAATATTGTTCAGCATTACTTGCCATTGAAGCCAGAATGTCCGCCAGTTAAGCAGAAATTGCGAAGGACTCACCCTGATATGGCTAACAAGATTAAAGTGGAAGTTCAAAAGCAGCTCGACGCAGGTTTTCTAGTCACCTCTGAGTATCCTCAATGGTTGGCCAACATAGTGCCAGTTCCGAAGAAAGATGGAAAAGTCAGAATGTGTGTTGACTACCGTGACTTGAACAAGGCCAGTCCAAAAGATGATTTTCCATTACCACATATTGACATGCTGGTTGATAACACCGCTTAGTTCAACGTCTTTTCCTTCATGGATGGGTTCTCCGGTTATAATCAGATCAAGATGGCTCCTGAAGACATGGAGAAGACATCTTTCATCACCCCATGGGGTACCTTTTGCTACAAAGTGAATGCCGTTTGGATTGAAGAATGCAGGCGCAACTTACCAAAGGGCAATGACTACTCTCTTTCATGACATGATGCATAAAGAAATTGAAGTTTATGTGGACGACATGATAGCCAAGTCCAGCACAGAAGAAGAACATATTGAATACCTTTTGAAGTTGTTTCAACGACTAAGGAAATATCAGCTTCGCTTGAATCCTAACAAATGTACTTTTGGGGTTAGATCTGGAAAACTCTTGGGTTTCATTGTCAGCCAAAGAGGTATTGAAGTAGATCCAGACAAAGTCAGAGCTATTCAAGAGATGCCTGCACCAAAGACTGAAAAGCAAGTAAGAGGATTTCTCGGACGATTGAACTATATCTCCAGATTTATCTCTCAAATGACTGCTACTTGTGGGCCAATTTTCAAGCTTCTCCGCAAAGATCAAGGGGTTGTATGGACTGAAGATTGCCAGAAAGCGTTCGACAGTATCAAAGAGTACCTGTTAGAACCACTAATATTGATTCCTCCAGTTGAAGGAAGACCACTAATCATGTACCTTACTGTGTTGGAAGAATCCATGGGTTGTATGCTTGGACAGCAAGATGAAACCGGTAAGAAGGAGCATGCCATCTATTACTTGAGTAAGAAATTCACAGACTGTGAGTCTCGTTACTCCATGCTCGAAAAAACATGTTGTGCTTTGGCTTGGGCTTCAAAACGTCTCCGCCAGTACATGATCAACAATACTACTTGGTTAATCTCCAAAATGGATCCGATCAAGTATGTCTTTGAAAAGTCTGCCTTAACAGGAAGGATTGCCCGATGGCAAATGCTGTTATCCGAATATGACATTGAATACCGTGCTCAAAAAGCGGTCAAAGGAAGCATTCTCGCCGATCACTTGGCGCATCAGCCAATTGATGAATATCAATCTCTAAAGTTTGACTTTCCTGACGAAGATGTCTTGTACTTGAAAATGAAAGATTGTGACGAACCGTTACCTGAAGAAGGTCCTGATCCCGGATCAAGATGGGGCCTAATTTTTGATGGAGCAGTAAACGCTTTTGGCAATGGAATTGGGGAAATCATCATCACTCCCAAGGCTACTCATATCCCGTTCTCTGCCAGACTGCTACTTGATTGCACCAACAACATCGCAGAATATGAAGCTTGTATCATGGGTCTCGAAGAAGCCATTGACTTAAGGATCAAGATCCTCGACATATATGGAGATTCATCCCTCGTGATTAACCAAATCAAAGACAAACGGGAAACTTACCACCTTGGCTTGATTCCTTACAGAGATTATGCAAGACGTCTGTTGACTTTCTTCAACAAGGTTGAATTGCATCATATACCTCGAGATCAGAATCGAATGGCAGACGCCTTGGCTACTCTATCTTCCATGTTCAAAGTCAGTCATTGGAATGATATGCCTAAAGTCAGAATTACACGCCTTGAAAGGCCCGCCTATGTGTTTGCAACTGAAGCAGTCATCGATGATAAACCGTGGTTCCACGACATCAAACGCTTCCTTCAAACTCAAGAGTACCCTCTTGGGGAAACAAACAAAGATAAGAAAACTCTAAGGATACTTTCTGGCAGTTTCTTCCAGAATGAAGATGTGCTATACAAAAGAAACTTCGACATGGTTTTGCTCAGATGCGTGGACAGACACGAAGCAGACATGTTAATGCATGAAGTGCATGAAGGGTCCTTTGGAACTCATTCAAATGGGCATGCAATGTCCAAGAAGATCTTAAGAGCAGGATACTATTGGTTGACAATGGAATCTGATTGTTACAAACACGTGAAGAGATGTCATAAGTGCCAGATCTACGCAGATAAGATCCATGTGCCACCGACTCTACTCAACGTTCTCTCATCTCCATGGCCTTTCTCCATGTGGGGTATCGACATGATTGGAATGATCGAACCGAAAGCTTCAAATGGTCATCGTTTCATCTTGGTAGCAATTGATTACTTCACCAAATGGGTCGAAGCAGCATCTTACGCCAATGTTACAAGACAAGTGGTTGTGAGGTTTATCAAGAATAACATCATTTGCCGATATGGTATTCCCAGCAAGATCATTACTGACAATGGTTCAAACTTGAACAACAAAATGATGAAAGAATTGTGTGAGGAATTCAAGATTGAGCATCATAACTCTTCTCCTTACAGACCAAAAATGAACGGCGCCGTTGAAGCCGCTAACAAGAACATTAAGAAGATCGTCCAGAAAATGGTAGTCACTTACAAAGACTGGCATGAAATGCTGCCATTTGCTTTGCATGGGTACCGTACTTCGGTGCGTACTTCAACAGGGGCAACTCCCTTTTCTCTAGTATACGGCATGGAAGCTGTGCTCCCCGTAGAAGTTGAAATCCCATCAATGAGAGTCCTCATGGAGACTAAGTTATCAGAGGCTGAGTGGTGTCAAAACAGATACGATCAGTTGAATTTAATCGAAGAAAAACGTATGACTGCTCTATGCCATGGACAGTTATACCAAGCAAGGATGAAACATGCCTTCAACAAAAAGGTTCGACCTCGTGAATTTCAAGAAGGTGACCTCGTGCTTAAAAAGATCTTGTCTTTTCAACCAGATTCTAGGGGCAAATGGTCTCCTAATTACGAAGGCCCGTATGTTGTCAAAAGAATATTTTCTGGTGGCGCCATGACTCTTGCAACCATGGATGGTGATGAACTCCCACATCCTGTGAATGCTGATGCAGTCAAGAAATACTTTGTCTAAAAAATACAAAAGAACAGCTCGGTAAGTCGAAAACCCGCAAAGGGCGACTTAGGCAAAAATGAACGTCTCGGTGGACTGAAAACCTGAAAGGGCGGTCCAGGCAAAAATTAGAGACAATAAACAGAAAAAATTCATCCTGGTAGATTGAAAACCTGAAAGGGCAATCTGGGCAAAAATTAAGGATTTATGACAAAGTAACTGCATCAGTCCGTACTTCGTCACCTGAGGAGTCTTTTTCATCAAAGGATCTTCAATCAAATCATCGCCAATATGAAGCGACAAGCACAGTTGGAACTCAAAGTTGTTAGGGGGAATAGTGGTTATTGCTTTCAATGTAGCCTTTTCCGCATAATTACCATTTTCAACTTTTGTAAATACTCCATGGAATCACGCCTTTAGCTGATTTCCATCCTATTAAATAAATTTGAGCCTTGTGCCCATTTGTTTGCAATCTCTAATTTCTTTTAGCTTGCAAAATGACGCTTTAATTGTGTTATTCACTTTTGAAAGAAAAAAAAGAAAAAAGGTTTTAAATGAATTTACTTCACTTTTTCAAAATAAAAGCGAAACTTTCCTTTGAGTTGTGAACAACAGAAGGAACATCAACAGCTATCTCCATAGGATGAATCAAAGATTATGATAGGAAAATCTCTTCTATCCCCAGTGAAGAAGGTCTTTTATCCCCAGTGACGAAGATCTTCCATCTCCAGTGAAAAAGTTCTTCCATCTCAATAAAGAAAAGATGCTTATCTTCCCCAGAGAAGTTTAAAGCATGCAACACCATTCATCACCCGTGTTATCTACACCGTGTTGAAGAACATTTGCCAAGTATCTGGTTGTATTGCGACGTCGGTCCTTCTCCAGTATATACTTCTTTGTCTGTCAGTATCGTCAGCATACATGCTTCATTCATGACATTCATCATTCATACATATTTGCATCATTTATGCATTCTTGCATTTTTCAATATTTACTTGTTTAGGATATATCTATCCCAAAAAAAAAAAGAGCAAAAAAATAAAAAAGAGAAAAAAAAGAAAAAAAGAAGAAAAGAAGCAGGTATGGGCGTGTCATCTCTCCACTAGGTTGTCACCCATAAGCAAAAAGAACATCTTCTTTCTCCAGTTCCCCACTGAGATTATTCCTCGTGGAAGAAGGTTGCTTTAGTTTCTCCTCTCAAAACAAAGGATAAAATCCCCAGTTGAGTTTATTCCTCATGGGTACAAAGTCTTGTTTGACCACTTCTTTCCAATTCATTCTTGGTTAGAACCTTGTCTTTACCAAAGATTCAAATTCCGATTCCCCAAACAGAGTCGTGAAAAACAGACAATAAGCAATAGCCTCATCATCTGAGCAGCTTATTTTTCTTTCAAAAGATTTTCCTCTCAAGGAAATCAATCATGAAGACCATTTGACAATCAGGGCCTTATTACTGTTCACAAGGCTGAATAACCAGTAATTTCCCTAAGCAAAGTCTCCAGGATCATTTTATCACTCGACTGATAATTGATCGTGTCTTCAAAACCGCTATCACGAGGCTGGTAGTCGGAAACCTTTTTGTTCTGGTTATATTATTAACATGTCTATCACAAGGCTGATAGTCGGTAATATTAACCGAACCTTTGAAACTCTTTTTACCTTGTCAAGTCTATCACAATGCTGATAGTCGGTAATACGGTTTCACACCTTTCACCTTCGCATTATTAACAAGTCTATCCCTGTGATGATAGTCGGTAATGTCGATAGGTAAGCTTTTCTTACAAAGATATCATTCCCCGGTGAAGCATACACTTGCTTTCCCGAGAAAGAAAAAAAAAAGAAAAAAAAAAGAAAAAAAACGGATTCTCTTCCTAAAACGGATTGAGACATCCTTCCCGGTCTCTTGTCCCCAGTGGAGTCAGTTCTTGATATCCCTTGGTAAAGATATCCTTGCATCATTCGCAATTTTGGTATCTTAGGTCCAAAATTCGCGTCTTCTGATATTTAAGTCTCTTCCACCCTATCAAAACGAAGATTTCCAATCTTCATGTCTCAGGTTGAAGAAACTTAAATAGGGGCATCTGTCATACCCCAATTTTTGACCTAAGATACCACCTCATATCATTACATATGCATCATTTGCATCTCTAACAAATTACATAGCTTGTGTTTGCTACTTGTGACTCAGCATGATTTAATCAGGAAATCACTCATCAGTACAAGTAACAATCAATTAGGGTTTTGTTCTCCCTTCATCTCAAAAGAATTATCTTCATCAATAATCAACATTTGGTCCTCAGAGATTCATTTCAACAATCTCAAAGGATTTGAACTAACCAAGTTAGGGTTTTGACTGAAGATAGCATACTCCTGGCTTTTGCTCAGGATTTGACCTAATAACTTGGGACATGACCTCAAGACCCCAAGTGCATCATTTTGACATAATCCATTGGCTCAAGACATCTCCTACACAAGGATTGATCAACAGAGAAATTTCAAGTCATCAGAATTAGGGTTTTGAACTATCAGGGACTAAAATCAGGGATCACATTTGGGAAACCCTAAAATTCCCCAGAAAGTCAATCAAAGGTTTCAATAATCCTCAAATAATCCCTATGACAAAATCCAATGGAAACTACATTTCAATTCAAGATCTACAGTCATCAATTTCATCAGATCGACAATTAGGGTTTTTGACCTAATTCACTGAACAACTGACTTTTTAATCAGGACATGATGCCACAATTTAAACCATGACTCAATATCCTCTAATGCTTCAATGTGATCCATTCATACCATTCATTTGATGAGGATAGCCTGTTTCATTTGAAATCTCCAGAAACGCGATTCGTCTGAAAAAGTCAACTGTACAAGATCACCATTGACTTTTGGGGAATTTTGGTCAACCATGACTTTTGAAGTTTTGAATCATCAATATATGATATATGAAGTCATTTGGTCAAGAAAAATCAAGAAAATCAATCAAGCATCAAAAAGTCAAAGTTTGACTTTTATACTTAGAAAAATTTTCTGTTTTTCAATGGTTTTTTCCAAACTTTGGAAGGGAATAACTCAAAATTTCACCTACAAACTGAAACAAACTTCCAACATGTAAGTTGTAGATTTTGATCCAATAAACAACTTTGACACATATAATATTTTTCCATAAGATCAACCATTTAAGAGAAATGGAGCTTCAAAGTTGGTATCTTTTGAAAAATGCACTTAAAATCTCATTTTCTTCAAAGTTCATGGATCTTTTTCACCCATTTCCTTAAAGGTCTTGAAGAAACTTTCAACTAGGGTTTTGAAGTGTGCAACATGAGCTTTCCAAAATGTCCAAGAGCATGAAAAAATATGGAGTGTAGCCATGGTTTTGAATTTTGACATTAGTGAACTTTTCACTTGAAATTTCATGCCATTTTCACTAAGTTATGAACCAATTTGCCAAATGATCCAAGTAATGATACATAGAGGCAATAATTGGAAGATATTTTCTGATTTGAGACAGATGGGAAAGAGATAAGAAGCATAGCCAATTTTAACCATGGTTTGGTAACTTTAACCATATGCAATTTAATGGTAAGATTCCTTTCTATCCCTTAAGTGCCAAATCACCAATTCTTGATCAAGTTGCAAAGCTCCGAGTTCAGACACTTTGGCCTATAAATAGAGGTCCAAACTTCATTCAAATTCACACCAAAACCTCACAAATTATAGGTTTTCTCTTTCTTTCTTGAATTGCAAGTTTTAAGTTTCAAAGAGAGGTAGAAAACTCAACCTCCAAACCCTTGAAGTTCTGGCCAAAGTAATACTTCCCACAACTCATAAACATCATATGGGATGTGTTTGAACCACTCATACACCCTAAATCACCCCAAAACTCAGATTCACTTTTCAACCTCCATATGAACATGAAATGAACCTTATCATGCCAATTTTCATTCAGGCTCATTTCTGTCCAAACTAATGCTTCTAACATCATTCATATATCACATATGAACTATCCAATCCATCACATATAGCCAATAACCTCAGAATCATCAAATTCGATTCACTCTTGAAGCTTATGCAGGTCGGGTACCATGGCCATGCCCAGATGAATTCAGATGGTTCCAAGCATCCAGACACCTTCCATAAGGTCCATTGAAGCTATCCAGATCATCAAACAACTTCTGTAACACCTCCTTTGCAAAATTCAATCTCCAGCTTGGCCGTTTTCGAAGGTAAGCCTCATGAACTTCAAACTCATACATACATGCATCATAAATGAAAAATTGAGTTGCTATCTTGTTTCTGCACTATCACTGATCATTAACCCTCAATCAATTTCATAATTCATCAATCATACATCATTTCACGATCAAACTCAGTTTTAGGGTTCTTCATGTTCATACAAAAATTGACCCCCTTAGAGTGAAAATAAATGAATTATGAGGGCACCATCATGTTTCTCGTAAAAAACCGAGTGAGATAGACCCATCACTTGATCAAAACAACACAGTTTTAGAGATTTTCAAATTTCAGTTGGGATTGTGTTCTTGGCGCGTTTTTTGGTTCAGAAGTTTCAAATATCAATTTCAAAATATAATTAAATGGAAGCGTATGTATTACAAGCCACAAGCGTGGCTCAGTTGGTAAGTGTTTTGGCTGGTGAGAGAGAGGGCGCGAGTTGAAGTCCTTGTGGAGACAAAACCATTTTTTTTAACACTATTTTTCTTCATTTTTTTAACAAACTTCACTCAATTATTTAACCAATCAAAATAATTCATTTTCACTTCATTTTTTGCACACTCTTCATTTAATATATGTATTTTATGAATACCAAAAAAAATCATCAAAAAATATTTATTTGATACATTTTTAAATAGGTTTAAAATGACATGTTTTTAAGTATTTTTAATACTTTTAAAATATTATTTTTTCATTTGATTTTCAAACTTAATCACTTGTAAATATTTTTTGAGCAAACCCTAATCATCTAAGTGTTAATTGAAGATAATCTTTTTTTTTATCTTGATTAATTTGACTCCTTTCAAAATTCAAACCATTTTAAAACAAGCGATCGCGATTCTTTTCAAAAAACGATAAACCATTTCTTTTTGATTTTCAAAGAAAACTATTGATTAAATCTTTCAAATCATCAATTGATTTTCAAAACGATGTGGGGCCTCTCGAATATTAGAGAGTATAAGTCCCTTTCCTCTTTCATTGCAGTTTTTCTTTGTACAGAAAACTCTTTCAAACCAAAACTTTTCAAACTGTTTTCAAAACAACAAACGACGCGTCTGTAAATAAAACCATCCACCATGTTTTATAAAATAAAACATGGGCCTCCACATAGGTATAAGTCCCATTCCCGTACATGAAATTAGGTATTTCATTGTACACCTTTTTGTACATACACATTTTTGTACATACCTCGATCAGTTTGTTTTTTAACTTTGAATAACTAATCAAAAATGAAGGTTTTCTTTAAATCTTCCCAAAAAAATACCATGGGCCTCCATGTAGGTATAAGTCCCAAGCCCCTTTGTAAATACCTGTTTACGTAGCTTTGAATAAATTCAAATGGGCCTCTCCCCGGAAATGAGTCCCGAGCCCCGGTATATACAAATGGATCATGCTTACAGGTATATTTCCTTCATAAACTCCATTATATACACACACCTTGTCATATATAACTGTTCATATAACTGTTCATATTTGTTCATGTTTGTACATGTTTGTTCATACTTGTTCATATTTGTGATTGTGTTATATATGCTTGTTCAACTTAGTACAACGCTAGGTTCCCCATAGCCTCCTATTGGGCTTCGTGCAAAGAATCTCCCTAGTTTAGGTTAGGACATAGAGTATGGTTTCCCGGTGAAATCGCTCTAAGAGCTCAAACCAACTATACCATGCCTCCCCTTGCGCTTTGTACAAACGACTTGTCCCTCCCATAGCCTCCTCTTGGGCTTACAATGCAAGGACCCTGGATTGTCCCTCCCATAGCCTCCTCTTGGGCTTACAATGCAAGGACCCTCGGATAGCCTCCTCTTGGGCTTCGTACAAGGACCCACGGGCTTCTTATAAGTATCCCCAATATCCAAAACAAATACCCTAGGAGATTAGACATTTTTCATCTCTATGATAGGAGTATCTCTTCTATATCATCACAAACAATCAATCAATCAAACTTTTTTAATCAATCAAACTTCATTTGCCACAAGGCTGGCTAATCAATCAAACCGTTTTGCCACCATACTAGCTGATTAATCAAAGTTTTTGTCACAAGGCTGACTTCATTGAAACTTTTGCCACGAGGCTGGCTGATTAATCAAAACTTTTTGTCACAAGGCTGACTTCATTGAAAGTTTTTGCCACAAGGCTGGTTAAACAAACAAAAATCAAACAGATGTATGTGATGATATAGATTAGATACATCGAACATTGAGATGGCACAAGGTCGATCCTTGGCGAGCAAAACAAAACAAAAAAAAAACATTCAAACCTTAGCACCCGTAGACCCCGAGCTACAGATGCTCTGATTCCCTCTAAGGGATATGTATGCAGAGGATCGCGATGATCTTTGCGAGCATAATCAAACAAACACCTTAGGTCCCACCTATTTCACAAGAACCTCTCAACAACATGGAATGAAAAACAAAGCAAAGAAACCTATAGAGTACTATAGATACGTTGGGTGCTAATACCTTCCCTTCGTATAACCAACCCTCTTACCCAAGATCTCTCCCCCACTTTTTTAGGTTATTGCAGCTTTTTTCCTTTTCCTCTTTTGGAAATAATAAAAAGTTTGGTCGGTACAAAAGAAAAATCATTTTTTGAGCACTCGAGCCCAAAGAAGGCATCAGGTGTCTCATCCCGAAAAAAGAACAACGATTTTTCCCCGCGACAGATGGGATCATCTTTCTTTCCAATAATAGCATCTTCTGGATGAGCAGAGTTGAGTCTAGAAGATTTTCTGAGTGTTGGCTCTACAGATATTTTGAGATTCTCTAAAGACACTGCATCTTGATCTTCTACATCATCATTTCCCTTGGGTTCTTCATGATCTGAGTTAGAGATATCTATATCTACAAAATTCTCAAACTGCTTTGGCTTTTCAATGCCAAGCTTATCAGAGTTTCAGTATTGTATACTCTGTAGCCTTTTGAGTGTTCAGAATATCCTAGAAGGAAACACTTTTGGGCTTTGGAATTAAACTTGTTCATATGATCTTTAGTATTCAGAATATAAAAAACACATCGAAAAGGATGGAGATATGAAATGTTGGGCTTTCTTTCTTCCACAATTCATAAGGAGTCTTATTTAGAATAGGTCTTACGGAGATTCTATTATGAATATAACAAGCTGTGTTAATTGCTTCTGCCCAGAAATTCTTAGTCATATTAGTCTCATTGGTCATGGTTCTGGCCATTTCTTATAGAGTCCTATTCTTTCGTTCTACAACTCCATTTTTCTGGGGAGTTCTAGGACAAGAGAAATCACAGGAAATTCCATTTTCTCTGAAATCATGGGCAACTCCATCTGCTTTAGTCGTCCCAAATGACCAATCCATATTTCTTGCCTCTGATTGATGCCGTTTTGACTGGGCCAAAAAGATCAATATGCAGAAGTTCTAAAGGCCTAGAGGAAGAGACAGCATTTTTAGATTTAAACGCAGGTCTTGAAAACCTCCCTTTCTGACATGCTTCACAAAGAGCATCTGATTTATAATTTAGATTAGGGAGCCCTCTTTCCAGTTTGAGCTTGTTAATCTGAGAGATCTTTCTCAAACTAGCATGACCCAATCTTATGTGCCAGACCCACTGCTCTTAGTTAACAGACAGAAGGCAAGTAACCTTTTGGTTCTTAAGATCTAAAAGATCAATCTTATAAATGTTGTTATTTCTCTTGTCTGTAAATAGGATTGAGCCATCCTTCTGACTAATAGCTTTACAAGACTTTTGATTAAAGATTATGTCATAACCATTATCACTTAATTGACTTATGGATAATAAGTTATGAGCTAATCCATCTACTAAAAGAACATTACTTATAGAGGGAGAATTACCAATTCATATGGTTCAAGAGCCAATGATTTTGCCCTTCTGATTCCCTCTAAAATTTACTTCTCCAGCAGATTTAAGTTTCAGACTTGGCAACATAGACCTTCTTCCCGTCATGTGGCGTGAGCACCCAGAGTCCAGGTACCATGACATGTTTTTCTTTTGAGATGTGAAGGAGATCTGCAACAGGAATTATCTTATCCTTAGGTATCCACATTCTTTTGGGTCCTCTAGGGTTAGTCCTTCTCAAGTTCTGATTGAACTGAGATTTCACATAAGATTTACCAGAATGTGCAACAGCATATTTCTTTGTGTGTTATGTGGAAAATCTTAGAGTATGATGTGTGTTTGATATCATGAGACTGACCATACTTGAACTGTTCATACAAAGGTTTGTAATTGATAATCATCTCATCAACAGGTTCAAGTTTATATGGGGTTTCTCCCTCAAAGCCTATGCATATTCTCTTGTTTCCACTTACACCATAAATCATAGAGGCTAGCTGAATTCTTCCTATACCTCTAGATAAGAACTTTATGAAGCTCAAGTCATATTTTTTCAGAATATTGTTAGTGCTTGGAATAGACTTTTCTGAACTTGAAGATGTTTCAACATCTTTAGTCAATTTTAAAACTTTTTCTTTTAGTTCAGAATTTTTTATTTCAAGTCTCTTAGTTTCAGATTCAAAGAGCTTTTTGAGCTTTTGGTATTTGATGCTAAGTTGATTCTTGGCTTCTAGAAGTTCGAATAGGCTGGAAACTAAATCTTCTCTAGTGAGTTCAAAAAACACCTCATCAGAGTCTAAATCAGAAGTAGATTCTTCACCAGCATCAACTTTTGCCATGAGTGCTATGTTAGCTTGCTCATCTTCAGAGTCTTACTCTTGATTAGATGAATTAGAGTCACCCCATGTAGCCATCATGCCTTTCTTCTTTTCAAACTTCTTCCTGGTCTTTTCCCTCTGAAGCTTTGGACATTCATTCTTGTACTGTCCAGGTTCTTTGCATTCATAGCACACAACCTTCTTCTTGCTAGATCTTCTATGATCAGAAGATTCTCCCTTTTCAAGTCTCTTGAAGTTCTTGAATCTTCTCTGCTTGCTCTTCCAGAGTTGGTGTTAGAACAAGATTTGTTCTGATCAATTATCTTAGTTTTGATGATAACAATAATATGAATTTTGCTTAAGATAATATGGTACTCTAATCCAATGCAATTTCCTTTTCAGGAAATATATAAAGAGTATGCATAATTCAGCGCTCAGAAGCTTTGTCTCAAAGGGTTCAGCATGCAACATCAGAACATGGTCTGGCAAGACATCAGAAGATGGTCGAAGCAGAATCAAAACATGGGTCTATGGAAGCATCAGAAGAACATGAGATCAGAAGCACTGAAGTTTTGATGGTATCACGCACAGAAGCACTTCAAGGTCAGAAGATCAGAAGATGCTATGCACCAAGCTGTTTGACTCTGATGATATTCAAACGTTGTATTCACAAACATCAGATCAGAAGGAAGTACAAGTGGCAGGCTACGCTGACTGACAAAAGGAACGTTAAAAGCTATTAAAGGCAACGTCAGTAGACACAGCGTGAACAAGGCTCGAGGTAGTTGACAAAAGCGTATAACATTAAATGCGATGCTGTACGAAACACGCAAAGCATTAAATGCACTCAACGGTCATCTTCTCCAACGCCTATAAATATGAAGTTCTGATGAGAAGCAAAGTTAACAACTACGATTCAAAAACTCATATTAACTTGCTGAAACTCTGTTCAACTCAAAGCTCAGAATCTTCATCTTCATCAAAGCTCACTACATTGCTGTTGTAATATATTAGTGAGATTAAGCTTAAACGTTAAGAGAAATATCACAGTTTGTGATTATAGCTTTTAAGAAGCAATTGTAATACTCTTAGAATTGATTACATTAAGTTGTAAGGAACTAGAGTGATCGTGTGGATCAGAATACTCTAGGAAGTCTTAGAGGTTATCTAAGCAGGTTGTAACTAGAGTGATCGTGTGGATCAGAATACTCTAGAAAGTCTTAGAGGGTATCTAAGCAGTTGTTCCTGGAGTGATCAGTGTGTGATCAGAAGACTCTGGAAGACTTAGTTGCTGACTAAGTGGAAAACCATTGTAATCCGTGCGATTAGTGGATTAAATCCTCAGTTGAGGTAAATCATCTCTGCGGGGGTGGACTGGAGTAGTTTAGTTAACAACGAACCAGGATAAAAATAACTGTGCAATTTATTTTTATCTGTCAAGTTTTTAAAGCTACACTTATTCAAACCCCCCCTTTCTAAGTGTTTTTCTATCCTTCAATTGGCATCAGAGCGCCGGTTCTAAGGTGCAAGCACTTAACCGTGTTTAGAAAAGATTCAGGAAGAGAAAAACGCTTCAGTATAAGATGGCTGATGAAACTGCAAAGTCTACATCTACATCTGGCTCTGCTGAGCAACACAACGGTAACAATGGTTATACAAGACCGCCGGTATTTGATGGTGAAAACTTTGAATACTGGAAAGATAAACTGGAAAGTTACTTTCTTGGTCTAGATGGTGATCTATGGGATCTTCTGATGGATGGTTACAAACATCCAGTAAATGCCAGTGGCGTAAAGCTGACAAGGCAAGAAATGAGTGATGATCAGAAGAAGCTTTTCAGGAATCATCATAAATGCAGAACTGTTCTGCTGAATGCTATCTCTCATGCTGAGTATGAGAAGATATCTAACAGGAAAATGGCCTATGACATATATGAGTCCTTGAAAATGACTCATGAAGGAAATGCTCAAGTCAAGGAGACTAAAGCTCTCGCTTTAATCCAGAAGTATGAAGCCTTCAAGATGGAGGATGATGAAGACATTGAAAAGATGTTTTCAAGATTTCAAACTCTTACTGCTGGATTGAGAGTTCTTGACAAGGGATACACAAAGGCTGATCACGTAAAGAAGATCATCAGAAGCTTACCCAGAAGATGGGGTCCAATGGTGACTGCATTCAAAATTGCGAAGAATCTGAATGAAGTTTCTTTGGAAGAGCTTATCAGTGCCTTGAGAAGTCATGAAATAGAGCTGGACACAAATGAGCCTCAAAAGAAAGGTAAGTCTATTGCATTAAAATCCAATATCAAGAAATGCACTAACGCTTTTCAGGCTAGAGAAGAAGATCCTGAAGAATCAGAATCTGAAGAAGAAAATGAACTGTCCTTAATCTCCAGAAGGCTAAATCAACTCTGGAAGAACAAGCAAAGGAAGTTCAGAGGCGTCAGAAGTTCAAAGAAATTTGAATGTGGAGAATCTTCTGATGACAGAAGATTTGACAAGAAGAAGGTCATGTGCTATGAATGCAATGAGCCAGGACACTTCAAGAATGAATGTCCAAAACTTCAGAAGGAAAATCCCAAGAAGAAGTTTCATAAGAAGAAAGGTCTTATGGCAACCTGGGATGAATCAGAAGATGATTGAGACTCTGAAGATGAGCAGGCTAACTGTGCGCTGATGGCGACAGAAGATGACGGATCAGAATCTACATCAGAATCAGATTCTGAAGAGGTATTTTCTGAACTTACTAGAGATGAGTTAGTTTCCGGTTTAACTGAACTTCTGGAATTCAAGTCTCAGATTAGTCTCAAATACAAAAAGCTGAAAAAGCTATTTGAATTTGAAACAAAGAAGCTTGAGTTGGAGAATTCTGAATTAAAAGAAAAACTTTTAAAATTATCCAATAATGTTGGATCTCCTTCTGATTCAGAAAAATCCACTCCTAGTCTAAACCATATTCTGAAAGAATATGATTTAAGTTTCAGGAAGTTCTTATCTAGAAGTATTGGCAGAAGTCAGCTAGCTTCTAAGATATATGCTGTGTCTGGAAACAAAAGAGTTGGCATTGGTTTTGAGGGTGAAACCCCATACAAACTTGAACCTATTGATGAAATGAAATTCACATACAAGCCATTGTATGATCAGTTCAAGTATGGCCACTCCCATGATATTAGGCACACTTCACATGCTCAAAGTTTTCACATAACACACACCAAAAAGCATGTGACACAACCTAGGAAATATCATGAAACTCACATTAAAAATTATCATGCTGTTCCTCCTATTGCTTACAATGTTAAACCCAAGTTCAATCAGAACTTGAGAAAATCTAACAAGAAAGGACCCAAGAAAATGTGGGTACCTAAGGATAAGATTATTCCTATTGCAGATATCCTTGGCTGCAAAAAGGACAAAGCACAACATGTCGTGGTACCTGGACTCTGGATGCTCACGACACATGACAGGAAGAAGGTCTATGTTCCAAGACCTGGTGCTTAAGTCTGGAGGAGAAGTCAAGTTTGGAGGAGATCAGAAGGGCAAGATAATTGGCTCTGGAACTATAAAGTCTGGTAACTCTCCTTCCATTTCTAATGTACTTCTTGTAGAAGGATTAACACATAACCTCTTATCTATCAGTCAATTGAGTGACAATGGTTATGATATAATCTTTAATCAAAAGTCTTGCAAGGCTGTAAATCAGAAGGATGGCTCAATCCTATTTACAGGCAAGAGGAAGAATAACATTTATAAGACAGATCTGCAAGATCTTATGAGTCAGAAGGTGACTTGTCTTATGTCTGTTTCTGAAGAGCAGTGGGTCTGGCACAGAAGATTAGGTCATGCTAGTTTGAGAAAGATTTCTCAGATTAACAAACTGGATCTTGTCAGAGGACTCCCTAATCTGAAATTCAAATCAGATGCTCTTTGTGAAGCATGTCAGAAGGGCAAGTTCTGCAAACCTGCATTCAAGTCCAAGAATATTGTTTCTACCTCAAGGCCATTAGAACTCCTGCACATTGATCTGTTTGGCCCAGTCAAAACAGCATCTGTCAGAGGGAAGAAATATGGATTAGTCATCATAGATGATTATAGTCGCTGGACGTGGGTAAAATTCTTGAAACACAAGGATGAGACTCATTCAGTGTTCTTTGATTTCTGCATTCAGATTCAATCTGAAAAAGAGTGTAAAATCATAAAGGTCAGAAGTGATCATGGTGGTGAATTTGAGAACAGATCCTTTGAAGAATTCTTCAAAGAAAATGGTATTGCCCATGATTTCTCTTGTCCTAGAACTCCACAGCAAAATGGAGTTGTAGAACGAAAGAATAGGACTCTGCAAGAAATGGCCAGAACCATGATCAATGAAACCAATATGGCTAAGCATTTCTGGGCAGAAGCAATAAACACTGCATGCTATATTCAGAATAGAATCTCTATCAGACCTATTCTAAATAAGACTCCTTATGAATTGTGGAAGAATAAAAAGCCCAACATTTCATATTTCCATCCTTTTGGATGTGTATGCTTTATTCTGAACACTAAAGATCACCTTGGTAAGTTTGATTCCAAAGCACAAAAATGTTTCCTTCTTGGATATTCTGAACGCTCAAAAGGCTACAGAGTATACAATACTGAAACATTGATTGTGGAAGAATCAATATCAGGTTTGATGATAAGCTTGATTCTGAAAAACCAAAGCAGTTTGATAATTTTGCAGATTGTGATATTGATATATCAGAAGTTGTTGAGCCAAGAAGCAACGCATCAGAAGCAGAGCTTCTCAGAAGCAAAGAATCTGAAGATCAAGTATCAGCTTCTCTGGACAATCTAAGCATTTCTGAAGAACCATCTGTCAGAAGATCATCCAGACTCATTTCTGGTCATTCAGAAGATGTCATTCTTGGAAAGAAGGATGATCCAATCAGAACAAGAGCATTCCTTAAGAACAATGCAGACTGTCAATTAGGTCTTGTATCTTTGATCGAGCCAACTTCTGTTGATCATGCTCTAGAAGATCCAGACTGGATAATTGCTATGCAAGAAGAACTGAATCAGTTTACAAGGAATGATGTTTGGGATCTTGTTCCTAGACCAGATGGATTCAATATAATCGGTACAAAATGGGTCTTCAGAAACAAGCTCAGTGAGAAAGGTGTAGTGATAAGGAACAAAGCCAGACTGGTGGCTCAGGGTTATAGTCAGCAAGAAGGGATTGACTATACAGAAACCTTTGCACCAGTGGCCAGGTTAGAATCTATTCGTCTATTAATTTCATTTGCTACTCAACATAACATCACTCTCTATCAGATGGATGTTAAGAGTGCCTTCTTAAACGGTTATATAGATGAAGAAGTTTATGTCCATCAACCTCCTGGTTTTGAAGACTCTATGTCTCCTAATCATGTTTTTAAACTAAAGAAATCGTTGTATGGATTGAAACAAGCCCCCAGAGCTTGGTATGAACGCTTAAGTTCTTTCCTTCTGGATAATGGTTTCACTAGAGGAAAAGTGGACACTACTCTCTTTTGTAAAACCTTTAAAAGGGATATTTTAATTTGTCAAATATATGTAGATGATATTATTTTTGGAACATCTAATGCTACACTTGGAAAGGAGTTTGCTGAGTCTATGCAGGCTGAGTTTGAAATGAGCATGATGGGAGAACTCAAGTATTTCCTTGGAATACAAATAAATCAAACATCAGAAGGAACGTATGTTCACCAAACCAAGTATGTGAAGGAACTTCTGAAGAAGTTTAATCTTCTAGACTGCAAAGAAGCCAAAACTCCTATGCATCCAACATGCATCCTAGGTAAGGATGAGGTAAGTAAGAAGGTAGATCAGAAGTTATACAGAGGTATGATTGGATCTCTTCTATATTTGACTGCTTCTAGACCTGACATTCTGTTCAGTGTTTGTTTGTGTGCTAGATTCCAATCAGATCCTAGAGAATCTCATTTAACTGCTGTTAAGAGAATTCTAAGGTATCTGAAAGGTACTACTAATGTTGGCTTAGTTTACAGAAAATCTGAAGAATACAACTTAGTAGGATTCTGCGATGCTGACTATGCTGGAGACAGAATTGAAAGAAAGAGTACTTCAGGAAGTTGCCAATTTCTTGGAAGTCATTTGATCTCCTGGTATAGCAAGAAGCAAGCAACTATTGCTCTATCAACAACAGAAGCAGAATATGTCGCTGCTGCTGGTTGCAGTACACAGATGCTCTGGATGAAGAGTCAGTTAGAAGATTATCAGATATATGAGAGTAACATTCCTATATTCTGTGCCAATACTTCTGCTATATGTTTATCTAAGAATCCTATTCTTCATTCAAAGGCTAAACACATTGAGATTAAACATCATTTCATAAGGGACTATGTTCAGAAGGGTGTTATATCTTTAAACTTTGTGGATACAGACCATCAATGGGCTGATATCTTTACAAAACCCCTGGCTGAAGATAGGTTTAAGTTCATTCTGAAGAACATCAGTGTGGATTTATGCCTAGAATGAGAAGATGAGAAGTTCTTACGTATGAGTATCTTCTGAAATGAATGTGGATTTTTTTTATCAGAAGTTCTGATTGAAATCTTTTAGAAATTATGATTCGGTTATTACTAACGTTTCATTGTCTAAGTTGATTCAGAACCTCTTTTAAAGCAAAACAGCTGTAACGTTTTATCTCGGGATGGTAAACCTGTCGTTACTATTCATGGATAAGCGCGCGTGCAGTTGAAGGGACGCCGACCATAGGTAACTGTGCTAGTCACCTCATTTGTCTTTATTATCTCTCCTCATGTCACGTAACATTAAATGCTATCCATCATTTGTTTCATTTTATTTTCGTTTAAATATTCTTCAAACGCTTCTCCTTCCCTCTTATATTTTCTCTATTACACTCAGTTTCTGTTTTCCTTCTCTATCTTTGTGCATCAAACCCTAGCTGTTCATTATCTACAAATCCATCATGAACTCTTCATAAAGCCCAGGAAACCATGAAAATAATCAAAACAAAAAGAGAAAAGCTGTTGAAACATCTTCTTCCAAACCCAAAAAGATAAAGATCACCTATGACCCTCTCAAGGTGAATTCATTCGAAACAAAGTTATCTAGAAACTATTCTAGACGTGTGTTTCAACCCCCTGGTGAAAGCCCTCCATCATCTCCATCGTCTTCCTCATCTTTTCTCTTTCAAGACTCAACTTCCTCCTCATCTAACCTTTCCTCTCCCTCAACCCCTTCCAACGAAATCTCTTCATGTTCACCTGCTGAGAATGTTGTCTCTGATAAAGATTGTGGAAGATCTGCATCAGAATCAAGTCTCTCTGACCCCTCGCCTGGAAGCCCAAGAAGCAATCAATGATGCATTTCACTCCTTCATGGCAAGGAAAACTACAACTAATGACAGGGTTCAAGACATGCTGGCACAGATTTTGTCTTAGCTAGGGTCTTAGTAGTTTTCTTTCTTTGTTGCATCTGTTTTCCTGCATTCCTCGTTTGTAATTTTTTTTTTATTATCAATGAAAAGTTTCTTTGTTTTTACATTCCAGTGTTTTTATTTGTCGTTTTATTCATCTGAGTCTTTTGAAATATTCTTTTTTGATGTTATGACAAAAAGGGGGAGAAGATAAATGATAAATGATTTGATTAATCTATCAGTAAAAGAATAAGCTCATGGAAACTGAAGCAAGCTGAGTGCTGTCAAGCTTCAGAAATCAGAAGCAAGAAAGAAGAATGAATCAGAAGCACTGATAATAGAACTTGATCCATATTTGTTGCTTTGACAAAATTCTATTTGCTCTGATACATTATTTTAGCCTATATGGCTCTGATACATATCATGTGTTTTAATATACATTTTATGTTCTGACTCGCTCATGCTGACTTTTGTCGTTTAGTTTTTGTTCTGTAACATTTCAGGATGTAGAGATGCTCTGATGATGCTCTGGTACATTCAACAATGTTCTGATACAAATCTAGCATGAAGTGATGTTGGTAGAAATTCAAGTTCTGAAGCTGTCCTAAATGGAAGCAGAAATCAGAAGCTGTGAATGTTCTGAAGATCAAAGAAATTCAAGTTCTGAAGCTGTCCTAAATGGAAGCAGAAATCAGAAGCTGTGAATGTTCTGAAGATCAAAGAAATTCAAGTTCTGAAGCTGTCCTAGATGGAAGCAGGAATCAGAAGCTGTGAGTGTTCTAAGGATCTAAAGAAATTCTAGTTCTGAAGCTGTCCAATGGAAGCAGAAGTCAGAAGCTATGAATTCTCTGAAGACAGAAGCGTATGTGATCGTCTCTACCGAAATAATCAGGGAAGTCTTTTATTAAAGTTCTTCGAGTATTTATTTCAGGGGGAGATTATTTATCTCAGGGGGAGATTGTTAATCTCAGGGGGAGACATATTCATATGCTTATACTATAGCTGTGTAATTTGTCTTTTGCCGTCTGCTCTTTCTGATCGCAAATTCATATCATTTATATATGTTTTTGTCATCATCAAAAAGGGGGAGATTGTTAGAACAAGATTTGTTCTGATCAATTATCTTAGTTTTGATGATAACAATAATATGAATTTTGCTTAAGATAATATGGTACTCTAATCCAATGCAATTTCCTTTTCAGGAAATATATAAAGAGTATGCATAATTCAGCGCTCAGAAGCTTTGTCTCAAAGGGTTCAGCATGCAACATCAGAACATGGTCTGGCAAGACATCAGAAGATGGTCGAAGCAGAATCAGAACATGGGTCTATGGAAGCATCAGAAGAACATGAGATCAGAAGCACTGAAGTTTTGATGGTATCACGCACATAAGCACTTCAAGGTCAAAAGATCAGAAGATGCTATGCACCAAGCTGTTTGACTCTGATGATATTCAAACGTTGTATTCACAAACATCAGATCAGAAGGAAGTACAAGTGGCAGGCTACGCTGACTGACAAAAGGAACGTTAAAAGCTATTAAAGGCAACGTCAGTAGACACAGCGTGAACAAGGCTCGAGGTAGTTGACAAAAGCGTATAACATTAAATGCGATGCTGTACGGAACACGCAAAGCATTAAATGCACTCAACGGTCATCTTCTCCAACGCCTATAAATATGAAGTTCTGATGAGAAGCAAAGTTAACAACTACGATTCAAAAACTCATATTAACTTGTTGAAACTCTGTTCAACTCAAAGCTCAGAATCTTCATCTTCATCAAAGCTCACTACATTGCTGTTGTAATATATTAGTGAGATTAAGCTTAAACGTTAAGAGAAATATCACAGTTTGTGATTATAGCTTTTAAGAAGCAATTGTAATACTCTTAGAATTGATTACATTAAGTTGTAAGGAACTAGAGTGATCGTGTGGATCAGAATACTCTAGGAAGTCTTAGAGGTTATCTAAGCAGGTTGTAACTAGAGTGATCGTGTGGATCAGAATACTCTAGAAAGTCTTAGAGGGTATCTAAGCAGTTGTTCCTGGAGTGATCAGTGTGTGATCAGAAGACTCTGGAAGACTTAGTTGCTGACTAAGTGGAAAACCATTGTAATCCGTGCGATTAGTGGATTAAATCCTCAGTTGAGGTAAATCATCTCTGCGGGGGTGGACTGGAGTAGTTTAGTTAACAACGAACCAGGATAAAAATAACTGTGCAATTTATTTTTATCTGTCAAGTTTTTAAAGCTACACTTATTCAAACCCCCCCTTTCTATGTGTTTTTCTATCCTTCAGTTGGTTCACCCTTCTGGATAGGAGAGATAATTCATCTTCTTCTTCTTCTGACTGGTCAGATTCTTCTTCTTCTGCCTAAAAAGCGTTAGCACAGTTTTTATTTTTAGATTTTAAAGCAACAAACTTACCTTTATTTTGAGGCTCATTTGCATCTAGCTCAATCTCATGACTTTTTAAGGCACTTATCAGCTCTTCAAGAGACACCTCATTCATATTCTTGGCAATCTTGGATGCTGTAACCATTGGTCCCCATCTTCTTGGAAGACTTCTGATTATCTTCTTTACATGATCAGCTTTTGTGTATCCCTTTGTAGCGGGGAAAATCTGACATCGAAGCCATGGGATTGACTCGAATCAATATTCCGTTTTGAAATCGCCACCGCGCTTTATTTTTTCAAAGGAAAAGGGAAAAGAACGTAAAACCCAAAGTTTTGTTTTTTTAAAACAAGAAAGAGAACTCAGGTTCGGGTGTTGATTATATGAGGGGAAGGTTTAAAGCACCCCTCATATCCGTGGTACTCCACGGGAACCTTTTTGAAAATCTGTGTGTGTGTGCTAAAAAAGAGTTTGTTTTATTTTCAAAATAAGCTCGGCAAAGCGTTAAGCTTTGGGCCTACATACCTCCTCGGTGCAATGGAGAAGTCAGAGCTAATGTAGTTCCGCTTTTGGGAAAAAAAACGTTTTTAAAACGAATAAACACTTTGGTGTCGTTAGAGAGAAATACTCAGCCATTGATCTTGAGCATGAGAACAAACAAGTTCTTTGCATCGCAAATGAAAGAAGGGCTCCAACTCGGATAAAATCAACGAGTATGCCACTAGCTCTCTCACGCGGAAAAGATCTCGTTATTATCAATCAATTTCAAAATCGTGGGGTATAACCACTCGTTTCGACAGTTAACGGTGTCTAAACTTTTGAAGAAAAGCCACTAAGGGCGAAAGATATTTTTTGAGAAAAGGTTTTGAAAAGGTTGCAAACATAAGAATATTTTGGAAAAAGGGAGAAGATTTTGAAAATTTAAGAATGGGAGGAGATGAAGAGGCTAACCTAATGCATAAAATAAAAGCTAAGGAAAGAAACGGTCTAACCAAATAAGAAGCCAACACTTGACATTCAGAGCCAAGGTAGTTTTCCCATCCTTTGGATTTATTAATACCAACACATTAACACTTGGGGATCCAGATGAACTTATTGTCTTAGCACCACTTTGCATTAAGCACATTAAGATTCTGACGAAAATCGGGCAGAGTAACGGCTGTTTTCGGGTAAAATCCTTATTTCAATGCCTTGGAATTAACCATCAAGGGCTTTCAAGGAAATACCTGCACACAAAAACATACCACAGTACAATGCCAGACAGACAGAACAATCACAGGATAATAATAGAATAGGTCCAGAGGTACTAGGTCCATAAGTCCGAATCTCCAAATTGCTAAGGATAGTAACCGATAGTCCAAAGAGAGCCTTATGTATTTTTTAGATTTTGGTTATTTATTAGTGTTTTAGCAAGAAAAATAGAGTATGGTCCAAGTGGACAAAAGAAAAATGACGGAAAGTAAATATGATGAAATGATAAAGTAAAGCGATAAAGCGAGAAATATAAAGAGCGGTAATATAAAGAGCGGTAATATAAAAGGTGCGGAAATTAAAGTTAGTTGTTAAATGTTAAAGATAACCATCTTGAAACTTGTCAAGTATGTTATCAAAGTTAGTAGGATGATCTATGGTGAGTGAATGATGTACTCGGATTTAAAGTCAATGGGGTTTATCAGAAGCTTGATAGAATCATAGCGACTACACGATAAAAACCTCCACAAGTCTTAAATCAACCGCATACAATTCTCTTCCATATTTGATCTTTTTTATTCGGGACACGAAATATTGCGCTATGTTAAGCAGATCGCCAAGTGATTTATGTAGAAATCACCCTACAACGAGGCCGGTCAAAACTTTATGTGCTAATGCATGCGAGAAGAACGATATGTAGATCGCCTTCCGAAAGCAATACCGCACGAAAAGAAAATAGGTAACGATCTAGTCTTTACTAAGAATCCATAAGAATTCTCAAAGTATTAAGACTTTCATCGATCAAAAGAAAAAAAGGAGAAGGAGAAGATAAAATGCATAAAGATAATCAACTCACATTATCATTAATATCATTCATCTAATATTATGGATTTGGTTCTTTCAAACCTATCAACATCCTAGATCCAATGATATTAATGAAATGGAGGAAGAAGAATAAAATTCACAAAAGATAATCATAAGAATGAAAACAAATTGATCTAGTCTTCATCAAGAATCCATAGAATTCTCAAGATGTTAAGACTTTCATTGATCAAAGAAAACAAGATGAAAAAGATAAGAATAAACACAAATTGATCTAGTCTTTATCAAGAATTCATAGAATTCTCAAGATGTCAAGACTTTCATCGATCAAAAGAAAGATAAGATGAAAATAAGAATGAACACAAATTGATCTAGTCTTCATCAAGAATCCATAGAATTCTCAAGATGTTAAGACTTTCATCGATCAAAAGAAAGATAAGATGAAAATAAGAATGAAAACACAAAAGATAATCAACTCACACTATCATTAATATCATTCATCTAATATTATGGATTAGGTCATTTCAAACCTATCAACATCCTAGATCCAATGATATTAATGAAGTGGAGGAAGTAGGAAGCCAAAACAAGCATAAAAGAGGCAAAAAACCACATTCTGCCAGCAGGAAATCGATTTCATGCAGAGGGAAATCGATTTCCATAGTGCAGTTTTCAAAAAAAACAAGTTACGTTCAGCAGGAAATCGATTTCAGCCTTAAGGAAATCGATTTCCTCAGTGCAAAATCCAGCAAAAACAGCATTTAGAGGCATAAAACTTGACTTGAACAAACATACAAACACCTTATGATCACACATCAATTGGAGCACGAATTTTCCATCAAATCAACAACAAATAGCACCAATATAGCATCAAAGATGCATTGAACACAAACCACAAAGGATCTACATCATGATACACAAAAAGGATGAAGAAAATTTACCAAATCTTGCACAAACTTGGATCTACTTCAAGAATCACCAACACAAATCTTGATCTCTCAACAATTGAAGAAAAAAGAGTGAAATGGATGGTGGCTTAGCTCAAAGTTTGTGAGGTTCAAGATGTGACTCACAAACTTTATGAAAGAAAAAGAGCTTTGGTGAATTTGGTAGGGATGAGGAGAGAAATTGCAAGGGATTTGTTGGCTCTCAAAGCTTGAGAAATGAGAGAGGCAAGGCCTCTATTTATAGAATTGGAGCAAGAGTAGTGGCAATTTGGTCATTTTGTGTTTGGTAATTAGCTTGTGTTTAATTAATGATTAAAGTGGTGTTTAAATGATAAGAAAAGGTAAAATGAGGTTTAAGTGGGTTTAATGAAGGGGTTAATTTTGATGAGGTGGAAAATTGGTAAAATGATCAAAGAAAAAGGTGCCAAAATGATGTCAAGCTTCCCTCCTTATATTTTTTGAATTTTGCCTGAAGGAAATCGATTTACCCAGGAGGGAAATCGATTTCACTCTGTTCCAGAAGAGGAATTGGCGCAAAATGCACTAGGGAAATCGATTTACCCAGGAGGGAAATCGATTTCATGCTGTCCAGAATGTGATTTTGGTGAAGATTGCTGCAGGGAAATCGATTTACCCAGTAGGGAAATCGATTTCATCAGTCAGAAAAGTGAAAAATGCCTTGTTTATTGCATGTCTTGGCTTGGTACCTACAAAACAAAAGCCTACAAAGAAACAAAGCAATATTTTTGGTATTTGGGTTAGTATAGTAAGCATACAAGATACACAATCATTGGTGCTTGATGATCCCTCTCATTGATGAGGTGAGTGCAACACCATAAGCAAAACTTCCAAGTGAAGCTCTTGATTAGTGATTGAGATGTGAATGATATAGGATCTTAGGGTCAAAAATTGGGGTATGACAGATGCCCCTATTTAAGTTTCTTCGATTTGGGAATACGATGATTGGAAATCTTCGTTTTGACAAAAATCGAAGAAACTTAAATATATAAAACACAATTTTTGATCCTAAGATGCAATGCAATGTTAATGAATGCATGTGATGATAATGATAACACTGGGGAGTATCAGGTGATCCACTGGGGAAAACAAATGTCTTAATATAACTCCGCTGGGGAAACAAATGTCTTGCAAGTAGTAACTCCTCTGAGGAAGGCAAGACTTTGTTGGAGACGGAACTTTTAGTGGGAAAAGAAATTTCTCTGGGGAAACACTTCGCGTCAGAGAGGTTAGAGCATCCTCTTTCACTGGGGGTGAGAAAAGGGGTCATCCTCTTTCACTGGGGATGAGACAGTATGTATCTGAATACCCATCTTCTGTTAACAGAAATCAGATCATCGTACCACTGATGAAGAGATGTACCGCCGTACCACTGACGATAACACATACCCACGTTCCACTGAAGGTATTAAGGAGATATACCACCGTACCACTGATGATATAAAAGGAGATAATTCATCGACGTACCACTGACGATGAAAGAGATGTACCGCCGTACCACTGACGATAACACATACCAACGTTCCACTGAAGGTATTAAGGAGATATACCACCGTACCACTGATGATATAAAAGGAGATAATTCATCGACGTACCACTGACGATGAAAGAAATGTACCGCCGTACCACTGACGATAACACATACCAACGTTCCACTGAAGGCATGAAGAGATATATACCACCGTACCACTGATGATATAAAAGGAGATAATTCATCGACGTACCACTGACGATGAAAGAAATGTACCGCCGTACCACTGACGATAACACATACCAACGTTCCACTGAAGGTATTAAGGAGATATACCACCGTACCACTGATGATATAAAAGGAGATAATTCATCGACGTACCACTGACGATGAAAGAAATGTACCGCCGTACCACTGACGATAACACATACCAACGTTCCACTGAAAGTATTAAGGAGATATACCACCGTACCACTGATGATATAAAAGGAGATAATTCATCGACGTACCACTGACGATGAAAGAAATGTACCGCCGTACCACTGACGATAACACATACCAACGTTCCACTGAAGGTATTAAGGAGATATACCACCGTACCACTGATGATATAAAAGGAGATAATTCATCGACGTACCACTGACGATGAAAGAGATGTACCGCCGTACCACTGACGATAACACATACCCACGTTCCACTGAAGGTATTAAGGAGATATAATTCATCGACGTACCACTGACGATGAAAGAGATGGTGTTCAAAGATGACATAATCAAGCATGTCCCAAATCATAGCAGAAATTGCTATCAATCTTTTGAAGGCTAGGTAACATTGAAGTTGAGAGAACACGGTAACTGAGTTCTAAACCATGTTCGAACCAGGCCAAAGGTGCATTGAGTGGAATACATTTTCTGCATCAACATATTCATTCCTTGTAATGCACTCATGAATCAAAGTAAAAATTCTTTTATAATTTTCAAAAGGATTTTGTTGAAATCAATTATCTCTTTGTTTTAAAAATTATTATCAACAATAAATGACATTTTGAGAGATATGAAAGAAATAAGATTGCCAAATAAAAGGTAAAGGCTCAAACTTTCTTAATAGAATGGTAGCCTGCAAAAGGCAAGACCCCATGGATTATTACAAAGTTTGGAAAGTGGTAATTTTGTGGAAAAGGTACATTGAAATGTAATGACCCCATCCTCTCTCTCAACTGGGAATTCCTGAGCAAAGGCTTCCGTTGAGAAGTGTCGAACTTCTTCATGATAAACAGATGACTGCTGATGATCAAGTCTTGTCTGATGTAGTTACTTGCCATGAATCCCTAACTTTTGCCTGGACCGCCCTTTCGGGTTTTCAGTCCACCGGGTATTTTATTCTGTTTATGTCTCTAATTTTTGCCTGGACCGCCCTTTCGGGTTTTCAGTCCACCGAGACGCTCTTTTTTGCCTAAGCCGCCCTTTCGGGTTTTCAACTTAGCGAGCTGTTCTTTTATTATTTAGGCGAAGTATTTCTTGACTACATCAGCATTCACGGGACGTGGGAGTTCCTCTCCATCCATAGTTGCAAGAATTAATGCACCGCCAGAGAAGGCTTTCTTAACAACATATGGTCCTTCAAAATTAGGAGTCCACTTGCCCCTTGAATCAGAGGTGAAAGACAAGATCCTTTTGAGCACGAGGTCGCCTTCTCTGAATACACGAGGTCGAACCTTCTTATCAAATGCTTTCTTCATTCTTTTCTGATATAACTGACCATGGCATAAAGCCGTCATTCTCTTTTCTTCTATTAAATTCAATTGATCAAACCTACTCTGACACCATTCAGCCTCAGATAACTTGGTTTCCATTAAAATTCTCAACGATGGAATCTCAACCTCAATAGGGAGCACTGCTTCCATACCATAAACCAAAGAAAAGGGAGTTGCCCCTGTTGAAGTACGAACAGATGTACGGTACCCATGCAAAGCAAATGGGAGCATTTCATGCCAGTCCTTGTACGTGACAACCATCTTTTGCACAATTTTCTTAATGTTCTTATTTGCTGCTTCAACAGCTCCATTCATCTTGGGCCTATAAGGCGAAGAGTTGTGATGTTCAATCTTGAAGCTTTCACACAGTTCTCTCATCATGCTATTGTTCAGATTCGAGCCATTATCAGTAATGATCTTGCTCGGTACACCATATCTGCAAATGATGTTGTTTTTAATAAATCTGACCACAACTTGCTTTGTCACATTAGCATATGAAGCAGCTTCTACCCACTTGGTAAAGTAATCGATTGCTACCAGGATGAATCGATGTCCATTCGAAGCCTTGGGTTCAATCATGCCAATCATATCAATGCCCCACATAGAGAAAGGCCATGGGGAAGAAATAACATTGAGAAGTGTCGGAGGCACATGAATCTTGTCAGCATACACTTGACACTTGTGACACTTCTTTACAAACTTGTAGCAGTCAGATTCCATTGTCAACCAATAGTAACCTGCTCTAAGCATCTTTTTAGCCATCGAATGTCCATTGGCATGGGTACCAAAAGAACCTTCATGAATTTCATGCATCAACATGTCTGCTTCGTGTCTATCCACGCATCTGAGCAAGACCATGTCATAATTCCTTTTATACAAAACATCAGCATTGATGAAGAAACTGCCAGCCAATCTCCTCAAAGTTTTCTTGTCTTTATTTGATGCCCCAAGTGGGTACTCTTGAGTCTGAAGGAAGTGCTTAATATCGAAATACCAAGGCTTTTCATCTGTTGCTTCCTCAATTGCAAATACATGAGCAGGTCTATCCAGACGCCTGATTGTTATCTGAGGCTCCTCATTATGGAAA
This sequence comes from Vicia villosa, assembly GCF_029867415.1. NCBI lineage: Eukaryota > Viridiplantae > Streptophyta > Magnoliopsida > Fabales > Fabaceae > Vicia > Vicia villosa. The sequence continues at coordinate 11,638 of NW_026706224.1, read as the reverse complement.
TTCACTTTGTACATGGAGGACAATGTGGCTAAAGCATCAGCCATCTGATTCTCATCTCGAGGGATGTGGTGGAATTCAACTTTGTTGAAGAATGTCAATAACCTTCTGGCATAATCTTTGTAAGGAATTAAACCAGGATGACGAGTTTCCCATTCTCCTTTAATCTGATTAATCACGAGTGCAGAATCTCCATAAACATCAAGAATCTTAATTCTCAGATTAATGGCCTCTTCAAGTCCCATGATGCAAGCTTCATACTCAGCAATATTATTTGTACAATCAAAACATATCCTTGCAGTGAAAGGAACATGCGATCCATGTGGAGTGATGATAATGGCGCCAATTCCATGGCCATGAACATTAGAAGCTCCATCAAAAATCAAACCCCATTTGGATTCAGGATCCGGCCCTTCTTCTGGCAATGGTTCATCCCAATCTTGAGATCTCAAATACATTATATCTTCATCTGGGAAGTCCATTCTGATAGATCGATGATCATCAATTGGTTGGTGAGCGAGGTACTCTGCCAACACACTTCCTTTCACAGCTTTCTGAGCTCGGTATTCAATATCATATTCTGATAACAACATTTGCCAGCGAGCAATCCTTCCAGTTAATGCAGGTTTCTCAAACACATACTTAATCGGATCCATTTTGGAAATCAATAGGGTGGTGTGGTTCAACATATACTGTCTCAGTCGGCGAGCAGCCCACACCAAAGCACAGCAAGTTTTCTCAAGCAGCGAGTATCTTGTTTCGCACTCGGTAAACTTTTTGCTAAGGTAGTATATTGCATACTCTTTTCGACCAGACTCGTCATGCTGACCCAACACACATCCCATTGAGTTTTCAAGCACTGTGAGGTACATAATCAGAGGTCTTCCCTCAACTGGAGGGAGCAAAATGGGAGGTTCAAGCAGATATTCTTTGATGTTGTCAAAAGCCTTCTGACATTCTTCATTCCACACACATCCCTGATTTTTCTTTAACAACTTGAAGATTGGCTCACAGGTAGCAGTCATATTGGAAATGAACCTGGAGATATAATTCAGACGTCCGAGGAAACCTCTCACTTGTTTTTCAGTCTTTGGTGCTGGCATTTCCTGAATTGCTTTGACTTTATCAGGATCTACTTCAATTCCTCTCTGACTGACAACGAAACCCAATAACTTTCCAGAACGGACACCAAACGTGCATTTGTTTGGATTTAAGCGGAGACGATACTTTCTCAAACGCTGAAACAACTTTAAAAGATCTTTCATGTGCCCCTCCTCTGACTGGGATTTGGCAATCATGTCATCCACATAAACCTCAATTTCTTTGTGCATCATATCATGGAAAAGAGTAGTCATGGCTCTCTGATATGTCGCACCAGCATTCTTCAACCCGAAAGGCATCACTTTATAACAGAATGTCCCCCATGGTGTAATGAAGGTTGTCTTTTCCATGTCTTCAGGTGCCATCTTAATCTGGTTATATCCTGAAAAACCATCCATAAAGGAGAAAACTTCAAACTTTGCAGTGCTATCTACCAACATATCAATGTGAGGTAGAGGAAAATCATCTTTCGGACTGGCTTTGTTCAAATCTCTATAATCAACGCACATGCGAACTTTTCCGTCTTTCTTTGGAACAGGCACAATATTGGCAATCCATTGAGGATATACAGAAGTAACAAGGAAACCTGCATCAATCTGTTTCAAGACCTCATTCTTAATCTTTTCTGCCATATCAGGATGACTCCTTCTTAACTTTTGCTTGACAGGAGGACATTCTGGTTTCAACGGCAAACGATGCTCCACAATATCTGTGTCCAACCCAGGCATATCTTGGTAGGACCACGCAAAAATGTCAACATACTCTTTAAGAAGCTCTACCATCCTCTTCTTAACATCTTGACCAAGCAGTGCCCCAATCTTGACTTCCTTTTTATCTTCTTCAGAACCCAAGTTGATGACTTCTAACGGCTCTTTATACGGCTGAATAGTGTCTTCCTCGTGCTCAAGCAGTCGGGAAATCTCATCAGGAATACATTCATCACTCTCTTCTTCCGCCTCATACACAGGACACTCGAAGTTAGGAGAGGGCGCAGGGTCATTACTTTCAACGGTTTTATTGATTAATCTGCACAAATGATTATTATTTCAGGAAAAGAAAGATATATGCAAACATGTAATCGTGCAGATTATGGAAAATGAAAACATTTTTTAAGGTTTTTTGTGTTACCACTTTTCCAGAAAAAAGCAAAAAGATAAAAAAGCATATATATGCAGAAACAAAATGACTTTTATTGATGATTTTAATGTTTAAAACAAACAGAAAACAGCCCCGACAACTTCACTTTCATCTTGGGCAGAATGAAAGGATTTTGAAAAACATAAAAGCAAATTACTTTGAGACATGAGTACACTCAGGAATGTCAATGGTGATCCAATTCTTAATCATCTTTCCATTGGTCACAAAGCTTGGCATTTCTGGCTCTGGTTCGTCTTCAACAATAGCGTCCACCTCTGGAAGAGTTGGGTGTAGAAACCCAGCACTATGAAACATCTCTTGATAAGGACGAAAAGCAGATTCAGACTTCATCACAGACTTGTCTGAGGCAGAAAATCCCAGACCAGCTCTATTCCTGTTCTCTTGAAGACTCACCACTTGTCCCCAGACTCCTGAATGTCCATTCTGAACCACCAGTTGAGCATCTTTGAAGGAGGCAATGGAGGCTTCATCCTTTTTGATTTCATCATTAACAGACAGGGCTTGGAATGCAGTTCCAATGACCACTTCATCAGCTTCTATGGTACGGAACGAAGAGAGATGACTAATTAGCAAAGCTTGTTCTCCATTCACAACGACCATCTTTCCATCTTTCACAAATTTCAACTTTTGGTGGAGAGTTGAAGTGACTGCCCCAGCCTCATGGATCCATGGGCGTCCCAATAAGCAACTGTATGCAGGGAAAATGTCCATCACTTGAAAAGTAATCTTGAAGACAAATGGTCCAATACTAATAGGCAAGTCCACTTCTCCGACCACTGATTTCTTCGATCCATCAAAAGCCTTGACGATCACATTGCTAAATCTCATTGGTGTGCCACCCTAAGACAGCTTAGCAAGAGTAGATTTTGGCATGACATTCAGAGATGATCCAGTATCAATCAACACATTGGACATTGAGTCCTCTTTGCAACTAACAGAGATGTGCAAAGCCAAATTATGATTTCTTCCTTCTTCAGGCAAATCTTCATCACTGAAGCTCAAATTGTTACATGCAGTGATATTACTCACAACCCCATTAAACTGATCTAGCGTCACATCATGATCCACAAAGGCTTGATCAAGTATCTTCATCAAAGAATCCCTATGAGCAGGAGAATTCGCCAGCAACTCCATTATAGAGATCTTGTACGGGGTGCGATGCAGCTGTTCCACGATCTTATAATCACTCATCTTGATAAGCTTCAAAATCTCATCCATCTCCTTTCCTGAAGATGACTCAGCATTCACCTTTGTCGCATCATTATTGTTCACAGGCACTTGAGTAACATTCCTCTGGACATCCACAACTGTTTGGGGCTGAGTAAAAACTCGTCCGCTTCTAGTCACTTTACTGACATCTGCTATATTCTCAACAGAAGACAGAGACTTAATCTCGACTTCTTTTCCAGCTTCCAGCATGGTGGCATTGTATCTGTAAGGTACAGCTTTATCAGAACTATAAGGTACAGATCCAGGCAAACATATCACAAGAGGTTCCACAGCAGCTTTGCCATAATAATCAATCTCTACACATTCTGGGATTTCAAAGTATGGTTCAATCACATTGACATCATCTTCATCTCTATCCCTCAGAATCTCAATAAGCCTTTGATCTATCATCTCTTGCAAGTCTCTTCTCACAATGTAACATCCTCGAGGATTGACTGAACAAATCCTACAAGCGGCATGATTATGCTCATAATGACTATATTCACACAGAGTGGCATGCATCTCCACCAATGATCCTCTGATGTGTTCCACACGATAAATCTTATACTTCCCAGGGCAACCATATACCATATTCACAGCAGACGCTTCATGAGTCGGCAACGGATTGTTCTTCACATTTGGACCAATATCACGGAAAGAGAGCATTCCAGAACGGACCAATCTTTGAACTTCATTCTTCAGGGGCCAACAATTTTCCAAATCATGTCCAGGAGCATTCTGATGATAAGCACAAGTGGCATCAGCTTTGTACCACCAAGGGAGTTTCTCTGGAACAGGAGGTGGTGACCTTGGTTGAACCAGCTTCTTATGAATTAGAGCAGGATACAGTTCAGTGTATGTCATAGGGATAGGATCAATATTAATCCGAGGATACGGATTCCGCCTTGCTGGTTGTTGATTAACAGGAGCTACAGGCACTGAATTCACAACAGGAGTCACTGACGCCACTTGTTGAGATTGATTCCTGAATCGACTATTCCTCCCATGAGAAACAGCATTAGCATCTGATTCCTTCTTCTTCTGGAGTGAGGAACCATACTTCTTCGCACCACCAGATGAATTGTCATTTCGAACCAAACGACCTTCTCGCACAGCTTCTTCCAATCTGACACCCATACCCACCATTTCGGTGAAGTCTACAGGAGCACTTCCAATCATCTTTTCATAGTAAAACGGACCAAGAGTCTTCAGAAAAATCTTAGTCATCTCTTTTTCTTCCATCGGAGGAATCACTTGGGCGGCAACCTCACGCCATCTCTGAGCATATTCCTTGAAGGATTCTTTCTCTTTTTGCATCATAGCTCGCAATTGATCCCTATCAGGAGCCATGTCCACATTATACTTGTATTGCTTCACAAACGCCTCAGCTAAGTCATTGAAAGTGCGAATATGGGTGCTATCAAGGCCCATATACCACTTAGAAGCAGCTCCAGTCAAACTGTCTTGGAAATAGTGAATCAACAGACGTTGATCATCAGTGTGAGTGGACATCTTCCTTATATACATCACCAGGTGCGCCTGAGGGCAGGAATTTCCTTTGTACTTCTCAAATTCAGGCAGCTTGAACTTAGCAGGCACTTTCACATTGGGAACAAGACAAAGATCATGCACATTCTTTCCAAACAGTTCTTTCCCACGCAAGGCTTTCATCTCTTTCTGCAGTTCTTCAAACTGATCTTGGAAACCATCCATTCTGTCATGAATTTCACTTGGAGCAGCATCATAAATGGGCTCTGGGACAAAAGGACCAGTATGAACAATAGGAGAGGTGTTGACCATAACAGGAGTCAACGGACGAGTCATCTCAGGAACAGACAAATAACCTTCAGGCATGCCCCAGGGATATCCATTAGGCATTCGTTGCTGAGTAGCACCAACAGGAACAGCAGGAATCGTTGTAGCAGCAATTTCAGAAATCACAGTGGTCTGACCCTGAGTTTGGGCGTTGGGAGGAGGAACTTGATTCTGATTCTGATTCTGAGCAGCCATCAATGTCTCAACTAGAGCAGTGAGACGATCCACACCAGATCTCAAAGTAACAACCTCTTCACGTAGTTCACGATTCTCTTGTTCAAGACCTTCCATCTTCTTCTTGCAATTAGCTCGAGTGTTATACCGGTGAGACAGCTTGATTCAGTATGAAGAGCACTGAATAAGACCTCGGGAATACTCTTGGAAGCAAGACCAAAATGAAGAATGATGCATGAAATGCAATGCAAATGATTTCTTTTTTTTGGTTTTTAAGGAACTTTTAAGACATTAATTGTAAACATTAGCAAAAAACATCACAAAACATAACAATATTCTTTCATTAATCATAGAAAAGCATACAAAAGGATTCAAAGATCCAAAATTACAAAACAAAGGAAAAAGCTAAAAACTAGAAGGGAACACTTCAGATGAAGATCCAACTCCTCTTTGCAGCTTCCTACGGAGCTTCTCCAATTCTTCTTCATAAAAGGCCTTCAAATGAGCATTCTCGACCATCAGCTTATCAGCAACTTCTTTCCATGCAACTGAATCTTCTTGTGGTCTCTTTCGCTTTTCACCATGTTGTTGAAGCAACTCTTCTTGATGACGAATCTGATCTTCCTTTTCCATCAACCAACCATCTTGGATATCAAGCATTTCATCTTTTTCTTTCAAGTGTATCTTCAACTCTTTGTTTTCAAACTCCAAAGCATCTCTTTCCGCTCTCAACTTAGCCACGAACTCTAGATGTTCTTCACTACTTTCAACAGGAGTAGTGAGAGGCAATGGTGGAACAATGGGTAGAGAAGGCTCCTCGAGTAAATAAGGCATCTGAAAAGTATGAGCTTTAGCTTGAACCCAATCAGTGTAGTCTTTGAGAGCAACACATTGTTTTGTTCCCAAGTGTCTCTTCCTATCAACATGGTGCCAAGCACGCACAAACCGGTTTCTCATATCCGAATTTCCATCTTGATTAAGATAGAAGATTCCTGACACAAGGATGCTAGCGGGTCTCTCCTTCATAGGATAACAAAATTGACGTCTTGCAAGAATGGGGTTGTAGGTAATTCCTCCTTGTATACCAAGAAGAGGTACATTAGGGAATTCTCCACAACTATCAATAATCTCACCAATGTCATAAGCAGGATTGTACCAATGGATATTCCCATTAGTAAGAGGCATGATCTTCTGAGACCATGAGAGACCATCAGGATTGTTCAAGAAACTCTTAGCTTGAGGTAAGTGCGAAATAAACCACTTATAGAGCAAAGGAGTGCAACAATTGATAAGTCCACCTTTCTTATCATTCCTATGGTGAATGGAATGGTAAGTATCCCCAAGCAAAGTAGGCACAGGATTCCCAATCATGAAAATCCGAATAGCATTAACATCGACAAAGTGGTCAATGTTGGGAAAGAGTATCAAACCATAGATGAGCAAGGCCAAAAATGTCTCAAAAGCAATCATACTTCCTTTACTAGCCAACATAGAAGCTTTTCCAATCAAGAACTTAGAAGTCAACCCCCAAATTCCTCCTTTTTTGGTCATGTTTGCTTTCACATCTGATATCTTCAAATGAAGAAGCTCTGCTATTTCATCAACCTCAGGCTCTTTCTCCAAACCACTAAACGGTATGTCATTTGTAACCGGTAAACCAATCCAATAAGAATACTCCTCCAAAGTGGGCATAAGCTGATAATCAGGAAAGGTGAAACAATGATAAACTGGGTCATAAAACTGCACAAGAGTCTCAAGAATCCCCTTTTCCACTTTAGTCTTCAAGATAGAAATCAATTTCCCATAACGGTTTTTGAAGTTGTCAAGATTAGGAACCAAAGTTGCTAGCTCTTTCAATTCCTTTGCACTTGAATTTCTGAAAGTGTACTTCTTGATGCTTCTCTTTTGATCCATGGTACCTGTTATGTTTACAAAAAATGTCTCTAAGTTCCTTGAAAACCATTTGTGAATGTCATTTTTATGAATGCATGAATGCATGGTTTATGCACCAATCACAATCAAGAGCACACAAGATCACATCAAATCACACAAAATCACACAGTCCAGGTTCAAAGGTTCGACGTCACGAGCATGGAGCCATGGGTCTACCCATCCCACAAGGAGTGATCTAGGGAAGTTTGTACCTGCCGATCGGGTTCTACAAAGGTTCCCAGAGTTTTCAATCTTCTATCGGATATTACCGGCACGCACAATTGCTCATGGGCGCCAATAATATGCCTAAAAAGACCTCGTCTGAGCGTAGTATCGCATGACAACAAGCTCAAATTGGTACTTGATCTTGTTTCTGCACTACATCCTAAAAGGCTTAGATTGGTTAAAAAGGTTCTAGGTCATTCAGCTTCTACGGACACTCACTATTGAAAGTAATAGCGTTATCACGATGATTCGTAACAACTTCTACTACCTTCCATGAGGCCTCCACTGATTGGGGTTCCACCATATGACGCTCATGGTAAGGATTGCTCCTGACATGCGACTATTGGTCCTACCACCTCCTATCTCAAGTTACTCACCAAAGTTCGGGTTAGAACTTTATCTCATCACAGAGGAACCATTGAGCACCAAAAGAAAAAAGAAGAAAATAACAAACAAAGCACACAGCAATATATACAGATAAAAACACACAGATAAACAAAAATAGGTTTAACACACTTAAAACTGGATCCCCAGTGAAGTCGCCATTTTTCTGTAGCGGGGAAAATCTGACATCGAAGCCATGGGATTGACTCGAATCAATATTCCGTTTTGAAATCGCCACCGCGCTTTATTTTTTCAAAGGAAAAGGGAAAAGAACGTAAAACCCAAAGTTTTGTTTTTTTAAAACAAGAAAGAGAACTCAGGTTCGGGTGTTGATTATATGAGGGGAAGGTTTAAAGCACCCCTCATATCCGTGGTACTCCACGGGAACCTTTTTGAAAATCTGTGTGTGTGTGCTAAAAAAGAGTTTGTTTTATTTTCAAAATAAGCTCGGCAAAGCGTTAAGCTTTGGGCCTACATACCTCCTCGGTGCAATGGAGAAGTCAGAGCTAATGTAGTTCCGCTTTTGGGAAAAAAAACGTTTTTAAAACGAATAAACACTTTGGTGTCGTTAGAGAGAAATACTCAGCCATTGATCTTGAGCATGAGAACAAACAAGTTCTTTGCATCGCAAATGAAAGAAGGGCTCCAACTCGGATAAAATCAACGAGTATGCCACTAGCTCTCTCACGCGGAAAAGATCTCGTTATTATCAATCAATTTCAAAATCGTGGGGTATAACCACTCGTTTCGACAGTTAACGGTGTCTAAACTTTTGAAGAAAAGCCACTAAGGGCGAAAGATATTTTTTGAGAAAAGGTTTTGAAAAGGTTGCAAACATAAGAATATTTTGGAAAAAGGGAGAAGATTTTGAAAATTTAAGAATGGGAGGAGATGAAGAGGCTAACCTAATGCATAAAATAAAAGCTAAGGAAAGAAACGGTCTAACCAAATAAGAAGCCAACACTTGACATTCAGAGCCAAGGTAGTTTTCCCATCCTTTGGATTTATTAATACCAACACATTAACACTTGGGGATCCAGATGAACTTATTGTCTTAGCACCACTTTGCATTAAGCACATTAAGATTCTGACGAAAATCGGGCAGAGTAACGGCTGTTTTCGGGTAAAATCCTTATTTCAATGCCTTGGAATTAACCATCAAGGGCTTTCAAGGAAATACCTGCACACAAAAACATACCACAGTACAATGCCAGACAGACAGAACAATCACAGGATAATAATAGAATAGGTCCAGAGGTACTAGGTCCATAAGTCCGAATCTCCAAATTGCTAAGGATAGTAACCGATAGTCCAAAGAGAGCCTTATGTATTTTTTAGATTTTGGTTATTTATTAGTGTTTTAGCAAGAAAAATAGAGTATGGTCCAAGTGGACAAAAGAAAAATGACGGAAAGTAAATATGATGAAATGATAAAGTAAAGCGATAAAGCGAGAAATATAAAGAGCGGTAATATAAAGAGCGGTAATATAAAGAGCGGTAATATAAAAGGTGCGGAAATTAAAGTTAGTTGTTAAATGTTAAAGATAACCATCTTGAAACTTGTCAAGTATGTTATCAAAGTTAGTAGGATGATCTATGGTGAGTGAATGATGTACTCGGATTTAAAGTCAATGGGGTTTATCAGAAGCTTGATAGAATCATAGCGACTACACGATAAAAACCTCCACAAGTCTTAAATCAACCGCATACAATTCTCTTCCATATTTGATCTTTTTTATTCGGGACACGAAATATTGCGCTATGTTAAGCAGATCGCCAAGTGATTTATGTAGAAATCACCCTACAACGAGGCCGGTCAAAACTTTATGTGCTAATGCATGCGAGAAGAACGATATGTAGATCGCCTTCCGAAAGCAATACCGCACGAAAAGAAAATAGGTAACGATCTAGTCTTTACTAAGAATCCATAAGAATTCTCAAAGTATTAAGACTTTCATCGATCAAAAGAAAAAAAGGAGAAGGAGAAGATAAAATGCATAAAGATAATCAACTCACATTATCATTAATATCATTCATCTAATATTATGGATTTGGTTCTTTCAAACCTATCAACATCCTAGATCCAATGATATTAATGAAATGGAGGAAGAAGAATAAAATTCACAAAAGATAATCATAAGAATGAAAACAAATTGATCTAGTCTTCATCAAGAATCCATAGAATTCTCAAGATGTTAAGACTTTCATTGATCAAAGAAAACAAGATGAAAAAGATAAGAATAAACACAAATTGATCTAGTCTTTATCAAGAATTCATAGAATTCTCAAGATGTCAAGACTTTCATCGATCAAAAGAAAGATAAGATGAAAATAAGAATGAACACAAATTGATCTAGTCTTCATCAAGAATCCATAGAATTCTCAAGATGTTAAGACTTTCATCGATCAAAAGAAAGATAAGATGAAAATAAGAATGAAAACACAAAAGATAATCAACTCACACTATCATTAATATCATTCATCTAATATTATGGATTAGGTCATTTCAAACCTATCAACATCCTAGATCCAATGATATTAATGAAGTGGAGGAAGTAGGAAGCCAAAACAAGCATAAAAGAGGCAAAAAACCACATTCTGCCAGCAGGAAATCGATTTCATGCAGAGGGAAATCGATTTCCATAGTGCAGTTTTCAAAAAAAACAAGTTACGTTCAGCAGGAAATCGATTTCAGCCTTAAGGAAATCGATTTCCTCAGTGCAAAATCCAGCAAAAACAGCATTTAGAGGCATAAAACTTGACTTGAACAAACATACAAACACCTTATGATCACACATCAATTGGAGCACGAATTTTCCATCAAATCAACAACAAATAGCACCAATATAGCATCAAAGATGCATTGAACACAAACCACAAAGGATCTACATCATGATACACAAAAAGGATGAAGAAAATTTACCAAATCTTGCACAAACTTGGATCTACTTCAAGAATCACCAACACAAATCTTGATCTCTCAACAATTGAAGAAAAAAGAGTGAAATGGATGGTGGCTTAGCTCAAAGTTTGTGAGGTTCAAGATGTGACTCACAAACTTTATGAAAGAAAAAGAGCTTTGGTGAATTTGGTAGGGATGAGGAGAGAAATTGCAAGGGATTTGTTGGCTCTCAAAGCTTGAGAAATGAGAGAGGCAAGGCCTCTATTTATAGAATTGGAGCAAGAGTAGTGGCAATTTGGTCATTTTGTGTTTGGTAATTAGCTTGTGTTTAATTAATGATTAAAGTGGTGTTTAAATGATAAGAAAAGGTAAAATGAGGTTTAAGTGGGTTTAATGAAGGGGTTAATTTTGATGAGGTGGAAAATTGGTAAAATGATCAAAGAAAAAGGTGCCAAAATGATGTCAAGCTTCCCTCCTTATATTTTTTGAATTTTGCCTGAAGGAAATCGATTTACCCAGGAGGGAAATCGATTTCACTCTGTTCCAGAAGAGGAATTGGCGCAAAATGCACTAGGGAAATCGATTTACCCAGGAGGGAAATCGATTTCATGCTGTCCAGAATGTGATTTTGGTGAAGATTGCTGCAGGGAAATCGATTTACCCAGTAGGGAAATCGATTTCATCAGTCAGAAAAGTGAAAAATGCCTTGTTTATTGCATGTCTTGGCTTGGTACCTACAAA